>NC_081568.1:111506891-111612521 GCF_022355385.1 Mustela nigripes | reverse complement strand
AAAGAAATGGAAAAATGTTCCATGCTCCTGGATTGGAAGAACAAATACTGTGAAAACGTCTATGCTACCTAAAGCAATCTACACACTTAATGCAATTCCTATCAAAGTCCCATCATTATTTTTCAAAGAAATGGACAAATAATCCTAAAATTTATATGGAACCAGAAAAGACCTCAAATAGCCAAAGGATTATTGAAAAAGAAAGCCAAAGTGGGTGGCATCACAATTCCGGACTTCAAGCTCTATTACAAAGCTGTCATCATCAAGACAGCATGGTACTGGCACAAAAACAGACACACAGATCAATGGAACAGAATAGAGAGCCCAGAAATGGACCCTCAACTCTATGGTCAACTCATCTTCGACAAAGCAGGAAAGAATTTCCAATGGAAAAAGGACAGCCTCTTCAATAAATGGTGTTGGGAAGACTGGACAGCCACATGCAGAAAAGTGAAATTGGACCGTTTCCTTACACCACACATGAAAATAGACTCAAAATGGATGAAGGATCTCAATGTGAGAAAGGAATCCATCAAAATCCTTGAGGAGAACACAGGCAGCAACCTCTTCAACCTCAGCCGTAGTAGCATCTTCCTAGGAACATCACCAAAGGCAAGGGAAGCGAGGGCAAAAATGAACTATTGGGCTTTTATCAAGATCAAAAGCTTTTGCACAGCAAAGGACACAGTTAACAAAACCAAAAGACAGCTGACAGAATGGGAGAAGATTTTTGCAAACGACATATCAGATAAAGGGCTAGTGTCCAAAATCCATAAAGAACTTAGCAAGCTCAACACCCAAAGAACAAATGATCCAATCAAGAAATGGGCAGAAGACATGAACAGACATTTCTGCAAAGAAGACATCCAGATGGCCAACAGACACATGAAAAAGTGCTCCATATCACTCGGCATCAGCGAAATACAAATCAAAACCACAATGAGATATCACCTCACACCAGTCAGAATGGCTAAAATCAACAAGTCAGGAAATGACAGATGCTGGCGAGGATGGAGAGAAAGGGGAACCCTCCTACACTGTTGGTGGGAATGCAAGCTGGTGCAACCACTCTGGAAAACAGCATGGAGGTTCCTCAAAATGTTGAAAATAGAACTACCCTATGACCCAGGAATTGCACTACTGGGTATTTACCCTAAAGATACAAACATAGTGATCCGAAGGGGCACGTGCACCTGGATGTTTATAGCAGCAATGTCCACAATAGCCAAACTATGGAAAGAACCTAGATGTCCATCAACAAATGAATGGATAAAGAAGATGTGGTATATATACACAATGGAATACTATGCAGCTATCAAAAGAGATGAAATCTTGCCATTTGCGACGACGTGGATGGAACTAGAGGGTATCATGCTTAGCGAAATAAGTCAAGCGGAGAAAGAGTACTATCATATGATCTCCCTGATATGAGGAAGTGGTGATGCAACATGGGGGCTTAAGTGGGTAGAAGAAGAATCAATGAAACAAGATGGGATTGGGAGGGAAACAAACCATAAGTGACTCTTAATCTCACAAAACAAACTGAGGGTTCCTGGGGAGAGGGGGGCTGGGAGAAGGGGGGTGGGGTTATGGACATTGGGGAGGGTATGTGCTATGGTGAGTGCTGTGAAGTGTGTAAACCTGGCGATTCACAGACCTGTACCCCTGGGATAAAAATATATGTTTATAAAAAATAAAAAAAATAAAATTATGAGCCAACATTAAAAAAAGGAATAAAGAGTTATAGAAGTTATGAAAAGTTATCTTTTGGCAGTTTAGCACTGCTTGATATAATGCAGAATTAATCATTAAATTAGGTCTTGTTTACTAAAAAATAAAAAAAAAATGGGTGTATATATTTTTAGACCCTGAGTTGTGGTTTATACCATATAATCATAATATTATAAAAATAAGTGCATTTTTGCAAAGGTTCTTTTTTTTGTTTAGGATAGCTGTAAAGTTTGTACAGAATCTTCATTAGCAGTTTATTAAATACAAGAACACTGTGGTTGGGCTTTCAATTAAAGTTAAATTGGCAAAAGTTATAAATCCATATCATCTCCTAACAACAGAAGGAACTAATAGGAAACATATCTTGAAGGCAATTCTTGTATAAAGGCATATATTTTTATTTTTATTTTGTTTTATTTTTTTTTAAAGATTTTATTTATTTATTTGACAGAGATCACAAGTAGGCAGAGAGGCAGGCAGAGAGAGAGGAGGAAGCAGGCTCCCCGCTGAGCAGAGAACCCGATGCGGGACTCGATCCCAGGACCCTGAGATCATGACCTGGGCCAAAGGCAGAGGCTTAAACCACTGAGCCATCCAGGCGCCCCATATTTTGTTTTATTTTTTTAAGATTTTATTTATTTATTTTACAGAGAGAGAGAGATCACAAGCAGGCAGAGAGAGAGGGGAAACAGGCTCCCTGCTGAGCAGAGAGCCTGATGCGGGGCTCGATCCCAGGACCCTGAGATCATGACCTGAGCTGAAGGCAGAAGCTTAACCCACTGAGCCACCCAGGTGCCCCCAAACCATATATTTTTAAATATGATATTGCACTGTTTATAAAAAATTAAAAAAAGCCTTTGGGAAATTTTGACCAGGAAAAGGAATAGAGACTGCTCGCCTACATCTATAAATGGTGGCTTAACATAATGATGTGATAGAGCTGCATTCTGATATGGATTTAAGGAATAAGGATAAAACCCAAGTAAATATATTTTGTGACACTAATTTTAACCATGAAAGGACTGAATTTGTTAACAAGATTCTTTCTTAGGAGTTTTATTTTATGTAAAACTATGTCCTGAGCTTTTCTTATCCTCCGAAAAAAACAGGGCTTCTGACTTTACTATCCAATTTTCATGGACATTAAACTATATGAACTAAATACATGCACATACACAAAGAATTTCTGCAAGTCTGTAAAACCAAGTTTCTTTACTGTCTTGATGAGTTCCACTGAGGTCAGTTTATAAACTAAACATTATGAGTGGGGATATTCCCATATTAGACTTATGAAATAGGTTAACAATTTCATATGAGATGCTATTGCTCTTCTGGGCAAGTATATTTCATAGCCAATAACACAAAATCAAGAAATGCATCCATACCAAGAACACATTTTGTTGCTTTAAAGAAAGGAAATATTATTTCTTTTCCCTGGAATTAATTTCTTGACTCATAGCTGTAGTAACTTCCATTTTTTCTTCCCCAGACCTAGTACAAATTCCACACATATGGATCAGAACATAAGCCTTTAGAAAAATCTATATAAGCCAGCTGTTTACAATTTTTTTTTCTCTATTGGTTAGCTGCAAGTGCGTTTTTACATAGACCCAGAAATGCAGAAAGAATTCTCTATAGCCACATCCAGCACAGTGTGTCATACAATATTGTAAAAAAGGTTTGTATTGTTTTCAGGTCAGATTCTTTAAAGCAGATGCACATTACAGTAATCTGATAATAAGTACCCAAACAAAGCTGTACATAGTCACATCTTTGAACACTTTGTGCACATTATACAAATCATACAAATACATGGTGCATGTTGAGATTAACATGACCAGCGGATAATGATGTCAGCAGCACTACAATATTAAGAATATGAGAAAATATTCCTGTTGCATTTATTCTCAATATGAAGATACAGTGTTAGCATCAATTTAAAAATTCTATTTTTAGAATAGAATTTGCTACCAGAATACATCTCCATAAACAACCACTGTTTAAGACACTAAAATACCAGATCAACTTATATATACACATATAAACTTATATATACACCAAGATAATTATTAAACTTGTTGATTTTGCAAAAAAGTTTAAATTATGTATTATAATATTGTGATTATAATAATTATTATAAATTATAATAATTTCTTTGATTATATGCCTGTTCCCAATCTTTCTGCTCTAAACACATAAGTAGATTTGCATGTGATGCACAGTAAAATATCAGCTATAAAATCTGAAACAATTCTTATTCTGTTAGTACTGTTGTTTAACACAAAAGTAATGCATTGTTTTTTATCTGTTCCCTGAAAACTACGAAACTATAAGCCCTCTTAGTACATCTTCAGGAAGCAATATTGGCAATAAAGAAGTATTCCCAAACTGTAATGACATAATTGGAAGGATTTTTTTTGAAAAAAAGTAAGGAACTTCATTTCTACGAAGTAACTCTCTTGAATTCTCGTTAAACCAAAGCTTACATAGATACGAAAAATGTATAAATGTGTAAATGACCATGACAGCCACGTGGTTTATAACTATCATCCTGGAGTCAGATAACCTGAATATGAGTTCTAAGTGGAGAAGAAGGTAAAGAGAGTTTATGGATGTTGGTTGTCTCTGCTCTGCTGTATCCTAAGTGTGTGTATATCTCATCTCAGTTGATCCTCATGTCTCTATAAGGCAGATATCATGTGTTCCATTTGATAATTGTGAAAACAGAAGCTCAGTGGTTTCTTGCAATTCATTCCTAATGACTTTGCAAGGATGGGAAACTGAATTTTTAGGCAAGATCCGTCCTTGGTCCATTACAGCACTCATTCTCTGGCTCTAACCTTTGAAATTGGACTTTCTTTGCATATTAGGTTCCTCATGTGTGGGAGATGAAAAGAAATACTGCATTACCTATCTTCCAAGGTGTTTTAAGAATCAAATGCAATGGGAAACAACTTGGAAAGCTATGTGGAATGCTGCAAATATAAGACTTACCAGAATAAACATTTAGGTTTTATTAGTGATAAAAGCTACAACCTGTATTCCATCACACTTGCTTCTTTTCTTCTCTTCCCATTTGTTCTTCTAACATCGTCTCCCCTTATTCATTTCTTCCCCTACCAGTGAAGATTCTCTCTGTCAGTTTCGAGTTGCCCAATAAGAGCACTGAACTGAGATGCCAGAATGTACTGGTTCTCTTCCCCTGTTTAGCCTTCATATTCTTCTGCTGTTGAGTCAAGGGGCTGTTTTCAAGTTCCAGAGGCCTCCATAGGTGTTGGCTGTGGTCCCCTTTCTCCATTGTCAAAGCCAACAACAGTATGTTGATCCTTCCCACGTCACCTTTCTCTCTTGCCACATTTAGGGACCTGTGTGATAAGATTGGGTCCAGGATAATCTCCCCATCTCAAACCTTAATCACATCTGCAAAATTTCTTTTGCCATGTAAGTAAGGTAAAATAGTCACAATTTCCAGTGATTAGGGCATGGAGATCTTGGAGGACCATTCAGCCCGTGACACAGCTTCTAATGATATAATTTAAGCCAATGACTCAGCCATTCCAAAGTCCAGCCCTATTCCTGAACTTTTTAGCCATTGAGAGGAAAAATCCCATTTTTTGGTCAATGCAGCTTGAGTCAGTTATTTTGCCACTTGCAACTTAAAAAGCCCTAACTAACATTTGTTATTTCATCTAATTTTCACCAAAAAATCTTTGATATAATATCTTGTCTTTTTTTTAGAGGTTAAATAAAAGAAATAGAAATTAAAAAAAAAAAAAAAAAAGCCCTAACTAATACATAATGTGACTGTAACTCTGGCTTTTTTTTTTTTTTTTTTATAATTGTGTTCATTTGTATTCCGAAGAGCTGCTATTTCAAAGCATGCTCTTTGGAGAATGTTGATTTTTTTTTTCCATCTCCCTGATTTTATAGAGGAAACCAAGACTGCAAAGAAGAAAACTGATTTTCTCAAGGTCCCAACCTCAACAGTGAATTTCCAGATTCCAGGCTCTCATTACAGTGTTTGTATATATGAACATTTTTGCATTCATCATGGATGTTTAGTTTCCCCTGCAATGGCCAGCCACCTCAGCATCTCTTTTGGTGAAGACTTACAAAGTCCCTCTTTGTGCCCCAGCAAGCTACCGTCTGGATTTTATTTCCAGTTGCAACTTCTGCTTTTCTTTTAGCTAAAAAAAAGTCTATTGCCTACTTGACTGTTGCACTGATTATTCACTCATTTGTTTGTTCTTTTTTTTTTTTTTTTTAAACAAAACTACTTAGCTGGCACTAGTAAACTAAGTTGACATCTCATATTTGTACATGAATTAAATCTTCACATGTTATTGTGACTTTTCTTTTTAAAGAAATGATAGAGGAGCCCCTGCGTGGTTCAGTCAATTAAGCAACTGTCCGACTCTTGATTTTGGCTCAGGTCATGATCTTAGGGTCATGATCAACAGGGAGTCTGCTTGAGAGTCTCCTCCCTCTGCCCCTTACCCCACTCACATACTCACTCTCTAAAAATAAATACATAAGTTCTAAAAAGAAAGAAATCTTAGAAATTTTTAATAACAATATTGTCATCTTCCTGTAGGCAAACGTCTGTTACTGTTATAGTTCCTAATGACCTGGGCCAAGGTGACCTTGTTCCGTTCTTAGTTGGGAAATGTATCTGTTTTTCCTGGCAAGGATATAAAAATGCACAATGGAAAAGGATTTCTGATTTCTGGGACTGAGAACAGCTTAGTCTCACAGCCACTCATGCCTTGCTCAAGAGGTGTCTGTGATGTTTTGATCCTGTTGCCAGATATCAGTTTGGATTTAAAAAATAAAGTAATACATTAGCATTAAATAAACTTGGGACTTTTCAGAGTTAATTTTATATTAAATTTTACACCAACAAATTTTATTTTATATATTTTGTTTATTTTTTGAAAGAGCAGAAGCAAATATGTGCTGCTACTTGGTGTTTTTCTGTCTTCCGAGCCTCTTCTTTGCTCCTCATACTGCCAACCTAAGTGTATCCTGACACAGGATACACAGGATACAGCTTGGCAAACTCAGAATCCCAAAGTCTGGGGCTCCTGGGTGGCTCAGTGTGTTAAAGCTTCTGCCTTCGGCTCAGGTCATGGTCCCAGGGTCCTGGGATTGGGCCCCACATCAGGCTCTCTGCTCAGTGGGGAGCCTGCTTCCTCTTCTCTCTCTGCCTATCTCCTCTGCCTACTTGTAATCTCTGTCTGTCAAATAAATAAAAATCTTAAAAAAAAAAAGAATCCCAAAGCCTCCTTATCATGCTTTCCAATGACCATTGAGGCCTATTATTTTGGTAAAGTTTGTGGGGTCCAGATGGTCCCATGATGAATGGAGATGGAAAGGTCACTCCCTTTGGATTGCTCCAACAAATTGCTGTGCTTTCCATATCCAAGCCAAAATCCACTGTCAGAATATATGTATTTTTTTTTCTTTGTCTACTCAGTGCTGCTGCCTCACTTCCAAAAAAAACCAGGTCTTTTTTCTTGACATGGAGATGACATGTACAAGTAAATGCTGATTTCTGAAACTTCGCTTTACCCACTGCTGCTGAATTAAAAAAAAAAATAATAAGGTAAGTGTTGTTTTATTTCCATCGGTTTTCAATTTTGGTAGAGATAAAATTGTGTGTGCGTCTACCTATCTGTCTATCTCCTCATGGTTAATAAGAGATGCAACCCACAATCAAATTATTTAAGTTTAAATTCTTATCCCCTCACCTGCTGTGTGATTCTAAGCAGGTTACTCACCTTCTATATTCATACTCAGTTATGTCAGCTGTAAAATGAAAATAATAATAATGCCTTCCACCTGAGTTGATGTAAGATAATACACACAGAGTGCTTGAACCAGCATCTAATTTGCAGTAGTGCTCAAGAGGGGTGATTGTTGTTGTTGTTGTTGTTGTTATTTAAGAAGTAAATTCTATGTCTATTGTGAACCAAGGAAGCTGATAAACTCTAGGTAGAAGTAGAGAAAAGAATAATAGAAGAAAAAGTAGATATATGTAGGTTACCAGGAAGAAGACAAAAGAAAGAAGCATAAGAACACTAATTTTTTTTTTCTCTAACCTCTAAACCACAAGAAGCTGTAGCATGTCCTTCCAATAAGCCCCCATCTTTGGGCTTTCCCACACAAGAAGTCTAGATTCTGTAATTGGAAAATACCAAATTGAGGAATACTCTGGTTAAGAGGGCTTCCAAGGACTAATTTGGTTGCCTCGTTACTATATTTCATATTATTTCTGTGGGAAATACATTCCAGATTACAAACAAACCAAACTATAAAAGAACTTTTGAAATGAGACCCATAAGTAAATTAGGAAAGCCAATAGAATACATTTTTGTTTGAAGAGGAGAAAGCAATGTAGGTGCCATTTGGATGGTTATGGTCTTGTCACCATCATGCTAGATGTTTTTTGCTGCTTTTTATATAAAAAGGAAATCAACATGAGTTTTTAAATGTTGATTTAATTTCAAACAAGTGTAGAACTAATGTCTTCACTAAACATTTATAAATGCAATCTTTCATTGTATTTGTCTTTTTATGGAATAATAAGAACTTCAAAAGAGAATTTTTAAAGTGTATAATGAATTTGGCATTATAATGAAATTCAGGAAATAGTTCCAATTTTAAAGACATGAGAAAAGGAGGGAAATAAAGATGATGATTATCAATCATTGCAGAATAAACAACAATAATTCCAAAAGTACAGTTGTAGCTGACAAAGTGCTATATGATGTAAATTGTTGTTCTTTGTATTTTTCAGATTTTTACTTTTAGAAAAATTATAATTTAACTTTTCTTGGTTAACATATCTTTATATGTACATGATAGAAAAATAGTATACTTAACAAAGAAAGACTTAATTGAGATACCAAAAGTCAGTCTTTTTAATTATTGACAATTTTATAATAATAATAATAAAACACTGTGGAATATTAGAGTAGAATATTGTTTTAAGCCAGTAGCTCATGAGAAGTCTCAATCATTTTTTTTTAAGATTTTATTTATTTATTTGACAGAGAGAGATCACAAGTAGGCAGAGAGGCAGGCAAAGAGAGAGAGAGAGGAAGAAGCAGGCTCCCTGCTGAGCAGAGAGCCCAATGCGGGACCCGATCCCAGGACCCTGAGATCATGATCTGAGCCGAAGGCAGCGGCTTAACCTACTGAGCCACCCAGGTGCCCATCAGTCAATCATTTTTTATGTTATTGAAATATGTTTATTCATTATATCTATCCCTTTGGTTGGATGCAGATGACATGGGATAGAGTGTGTTTCTGTAACAGGAACACTGAATCAACAAACAGTAAGCCTTCATAGCAGAAACCCTTTGCAAAGATGTAATCCCTGTGTTACTCTTGAACAAGGTTTCCTCCACTATATATCCAAGCCCCCAAGATGGCCTTCAATGATACTTGTCTTCCAGTATTTACACCCTTTTCTTAATCCCGCCCATACTGAATGGGGTTGACTTGTGTAGCAAACTGGATATTGTGGAAATTATAGAGTATATCTTATAAGTATAGGTCATAAACAACATTCAGCTTCTATTCGCTTGTATTACTTGCTCTGGGAGAAGTTAGCTATTATGTTATGAGGTCACTCAAGAAGCCAGATGATGAGACCCTCATGCCAAGGAACTCTTGAGACCTGAAAAACCCCAACCCTTAACCACCATTTAAATCACTTCTAAAATCTTCTAAGTGTGAGGAGATTTGTTACGCAGCAAGAGATAACTAATATGCTCAATCTTCAAGACACCTGAATTATGTTATGTGTTTGATCATGGTATCTTCCAGCTGCTTTTCATACTATTAGTAACATCGGCCAGCGGCAATGATGGTTGCACTTCATAATGTCAGATGTCTTCCACCACTTTTTAATTACCTCTTGACCATCAGCCTCTATTTCCTCAGTTTCTTTGCAGGTTTACTGTTTAACATCTAGCCTGACAGTTTAGGTGAAACCTCTAGAACAACCATTTGTAATATTTGGTCATCAGTATTGGTCAAAATTAGTCTCCTGAACTAAATTAATGGCAGAACTAAACAAACAGAAGTACCATTAAGGAAAATCACAGAATGGCATATGAATGCTCACTGACTTATAGCTTAGAGTAATACCCATCATATATATTGGCTTATTTGCAATGAGAAAAAAACTGAGTATGTTATATATTTATATTTGTATCAATCATGAAAGGTTGGGTTTTGCTGTTATATACATAAGCCCCCAATCTCAGAGATTTTATAAACTAAAGATGATTTCTTTCCCATTCTACTTATCCATGGGTTTACTTGGAATTTTGATCTGTATCATCCTTACTTCACTCTAAGATTAAAGCTGTTGAAACATTTCCAGTCACCATGGCAGAGGGATAAAGCTATGGTAATTTTTACTCACTGTTGCTCAAATTCACTGGGCATGGCTAATTTCAAAGAGGAAAAGGAAATTAATGCTGTTGTGTGCACAAGAAAACTATTTGGTCAACAGCATATATGCCAACACATATATTCAAATTAATATCAAATATTTCTGAGATGGACATACTAAAATCAACCAGCACTATATAGGCAGTGCTGTATGAGACAGACTTATAATGTGACATTTTCCTGACAGAGGTGGGAGGGTGTGAGCTGGCTATAACACTGTGGTGAGAGTATAGAAGGACCAAAAACAGTTCTAAGGACAATTAACTATATTTATTTGTTATTTTGTGTATTAAAGACTAAGTGTCTAAGAGTACAGGGGAGAGCAAGGGATGATAGTAACTAAATGTTTGAAGAACCAAGGAGTAAATGGTAAATCAGTGAAGCCCTAGCATTTTGAGTATTATTAATGATCCTGGGTGACTCCAAGATCCCAAAGTTGACTCAGTCCCTGTAATGGTCTCTTTGATTAATTGGCTACCATCCCTGGAATGCTCAGTACAAGGAGTGACCTGGGTCAGTCTGAGTCCTTGAAGTCAGGGGATATTGTCTTACTCGAGTCTGGACCATACCAACTTTGGCATATAGTGAGCTTGGCCTCTTTGAAGGACCTTTCCTATACATTGTGGCATTTTCTTCCATTGCAGAATTCACAAGACAATTAACCGCAGCCACACGGGATATTTACCATTAACTCATGAACGTGATTACAGGAGCAATGTATTTTCTTTGTATAGTCATTATATTGATAGATGGTAATTCTTAGTTCATCTCTTTTCTTTCTTGTTTTCTAATCCTTTAGGTGTACTTTGTAGATGATTTATCTTTTCACCTTTCTGTTGAATTTTTAATTAAGACTATAAATACATTTTTCATATTCCAAGTTTATTTTATTCCTTCTTAAACAATATTCTGGTCTTGTTTTTTGGATACAGCATTTTCTCATATATATGAAGATCTAGCACTATAGATAATTTTGTATTTTTTTTCTATTTGGGTAACTATCTTTCCTTCTGAGTTTAGATTTTTTTTGTCTTTATCGTTTATGTTAAAGACTTTCTTCTGTGTCAGGTAATTCTTAATTACTCATTTTAAGAATGGGACTTTAGGAGGCGCCTGGATGGCTCAGTGGGTTAAAGCCTAATGCCTCTGCCTTCAGCTCAGGTCATGATCTGTCCTGGGATGGAGCCCTGCATCAGGCTCTCTGCTAAACAGGGAGCCTGCTTCCCTTCCCCTCTCTCTCTCTCTCTCTCTCTGACTGCCTCTCTGCCTACTTGTGATCTCTGTCTGTCAAATAAGTAAATAAAATCTTAAAAAAAAAAAAAAAAGAATGGGACTTTAGAAGGCTGAGTGAAAGATGTGCGTGTATCAGAGCTTACTGATGGGAAAATTCAGTTTAGGGGAATTGACTAATAAGCCAGCATTTTCCTAAGAGAACCTCAAATTTCAGTTTGTATGGGTCTTTTCTTGGGGACAATTCAGCTTTTTTAGAGAGGTATCTTGAAGTCTCCTACCTAGAAAAGCATGTTCCTGGATGTCAGCCTTTTGAGAGCAGAGCCAGAAAAAGAGATGAAGATTTTATAATTAGTATTAAACTTTCACTTATTTTAGTCCCGTGTCTTAGCCTTAGCTGCTGCTATGTCTGAAATCTTAAAACTAGGGCCAGTATAGTTCATTTTCTTTGGAAAATAACCTCCTCTTTCCTTGGGGGGAGAGGGTAAAGGGTAACGTGTGTGTTGCATGTGTGTATTGGAGATATATATATATATATATATATATATATATATATATATATAGTGTGTGTGTGTGTGTGTGTGTAGGTTGGGGTGGGGAGGTTTCATCTTGTTTATATTCACATTTTCTATCACTCCTTTGATTTTCAGGCCTGTACTTCACTCTTGATTCTATATTCAGCCTCTCAGGACTTTTTGGCATACCTTCTAGCTGTGTCCCTCTGATCTGCTTGTTCTTCTCTATATGCTTGTTTTCTACAAGTTGCTGAAATCCCATGTCCAATGTTTTTTTCTTTCTCATTTTTTTTTCCCTTGGAGGCAAATACCTTTGTTTTTCTTTTGCTATCATTTTGGCAGAGGTTGTTCAAGGAGAAGAGATGAGTACTATAATTAATTCACCATTTTTAACCAAGAGCTCCTTAGGATTTTTTCTCTAAAGCATCAAGGCAATCAGAACTTTTCACAAGAACCCTTGATCCTTACATTCTTTTTCTCGCATCACTTTTCAATAGAAAAACAAACTTACTCTTTGATCTAATAACAGGACTGAAAAAAATCTAAATAAATAGTTGTCCACTACAAAGCATTTTCCTCTTCAGTTTAATGAAACACCCTATGTACACCCGCCACAATATTATTCTATGATTCCATATTTTGAGATTTTTGAAAGAAGTATAAAATATTATCAATAGGTTTAAAATGCTATTGGCCATTGAATGCTATATGGTGTTTAAACTATTTTTTTAAATGGGCCACCAAAAGGTAAACATAGAAAAGAATTTTGTAAGTAACTTGATTTTTTTCCTCTCTATCTTTTCCAGTTTTGGGGGGACCATTTAAAACAATCAGTATTTCAAGATCTCAAATTTTAGCAGTTCTTCGTGTATATGTTTATCAAATTTTCATTTAATATTTGTTCTAAGTTATTCTTTTTGCCTGTCATCTCACTTTTTATCTAAGGTCAAAGCACTGCATATATCTAAATACTGACTGCTCTTTTATTTATTTTGTTATAAAAAGGTATTTCTGTAAAATATATAGAAATATTCTTCATGCGTATGTAAATTAGATTATTATCTGATCACAACTGCCAGACTGACACCCTTTCAAAGTAAGTTGTTTACCTATAATTTCAAATTTCCTAAAAGACATAGTCTGAGTTTTTAGCAATTTATAGTTATTAATATCAGTGGAAAATATTTTTAGAATACATTCTAGAACATAAGAAAGGTTTCATCATAGGGAAGTTATAATTTAAAGTATGACTAGACAAACATAACAACAACATAAGGAATTGTTAAGATGAAGAAGGAATGTTCTCAGACGTAAAAAACAGTTGAAAGGCAACAAGTGGGGAAAAAATGGGGGAAAGGCAACAAGTGAGGATGTGAAAAGGGGTTCACCACGCTCGTTGCCACTTCCTTGACTGATGAGACTGTCAACTGAGAAAACGTCAAAGACAGAAAGCTGAATGTCTCCCATTGCAATAGTTGATAGAAGGAAACTTCTACTCTTTGAGCCAGAAAAGCAAATTAAAGCAGAAATTAAATGAAAAGGTGATGGTTCTAATGGTGGGACTGCTTTCTGTGGGCAGGGAACCTAGGTAAACTGTCACTCATTTTTTTTTTCCACCTCTGAAGTTAGGCTGGTGAATTATATAGGTTAACACTTTCAGCACATCCCTACCATAATGAATGCTTAGTGTTAAATGATTCTGGTAAAAGAAAAACCTAGCCAAAATGAAATGAATCCATTTTGCAATAAAACATGGATTTCCATTTCCAATAAACCTAAGGCATTACAACAGGACCAGATAACATTATCAGCAATACAGCTAGATCACCTGTTATTCTGGAGTCTAGATTGAGGAAGTCCAGACAGTTCCCAGGCTCTTAGCTCAGGATGCTTTCAATTTAATAACAAATAAGAGTTTCAAATTTCAAGAAAAAGTGTGTATGATATAACAAATAGCTGGTTACAATATTGGGAAAAGAAAAGGTTTGTTCTGATTGATAACTATTTTCATGCTTTGGATTTAATATTTATCATAAAATGCTGGTATTTTATAATATTGTACCTAAAATTTTGCTTCCAAAGTTGTGTTAAAGCCTGAAAAGATAGAATCAAATGAGTATGTAAAAGGAAGCACACTAAGAGGTGATAAAAAATAAAAATAGAGTGAAAGTCAGTGTCTCATCTATATATTAATAATGCTATGAGTTTAGGGCTTCAGGAGCAAGATAACTAGAATTTGAGATTCTGTTCCAGAATATATAAACACCGTCACGATGAAGTACAGAACTGGTATTCAGATGTAAGAGTTCCCAGTGTTTTCTACACTGCAGTATTAGGCAACTACCTGACCGGGGATCCCCTCCCCTTCCCCACTCACATGGACACACACAAAGGAACAGTTGGAAACAGAACAGGGCTGCCAGCGTCCCACAAATAGGATGGCAGATTTCCCAAGAATTGCACTTAGGGTTAGAGGAAACCAAGGATGGAGAATGTCTTAAAAAAGAAAAAATCCACAAAGAGATATCTGACGCTAGCCTCAGCTGTAGGAGCTGGAGAGAAGAGAAACAAAGACCTAGTTACACAGACAACATTAAAACAAACACATGTACAACATTGATAAGCATTTTGCTTAAAGGGAGGAAAGAACAGGAAGGGCTGGAAGTATCCACACAAACCAATCTGTTTGATGAAAACATATTTCCTTTTTTTCTTCTGCTCTCCTATATAAGACAGTGTACAAAGTGCTCATTTATATTTTCTTTGTTTTCATCCCCAAGCTAGAAGATCAAAGAGTTAATAAAACCTCCTTGCTTTAGAAGGTCATTACAAAACTAAATGCAGCAATTCAAAGTGGAAAATAGAATGAATGCCAAGGAGATGTTTAACGAAGTAACATTCTACGTCTATTCTTTGAAGAACATTCGCAGACTCGTTTGATTGCTTTAGAGCGGGCAGGGCACAATGCGTCTTGCACAGAGCTAACAGTGACTGATGGTTGCGTTCTGCAGTCCTGCGGCCAAGCCACTTGGAATCGCAAGTATATTTGATAGCAAATTACCTAATATGGTGGAAATATTCATGAGTATTTTATGTAGCAAAATGGTGTTAAAACCTTTCCCCCCTTTGTCCCCTTTAGGCCTAATTAAATGTCCAAACACAAGACACGAGTCTATTCGTGTGAAAAATAATCTGAAGTACTATTTTCCCAAGAACTGACAAAGTTGGATGGCAAGATAAAGGATCAGCTTGATGTTTCCCACTAGCCATTGAGATCCTTTTTTTTTCTCTTTTTCTTCTTTCTGTCATATTTTTAGTGCTGACATCCTTAGAAAGGGAGCAAATACAGTATATAGAGAAATAGCCTGGGAAACTGTCAATATTACCATATTAATTTACTTGAAAGAGGTAGGCTGGTTATGTCACACTTGCCTTTCAGTGTGATATCAGAATTTGCTATTCACTGTAGACTTTGAGTCCCAGCATTGGTTTTTTTTTCCCTAGAAAAGACACAGAACAGTCTAGAACATCAGAAATTATCATCCTGCTGGTAGAGCCATGGCTATCTGGCAACATGGAGGCCAATGACCAAGGTTATGTAGAGTCTCTGAAGTATAATCAAACTCTTTTTTTTTTTTTTTTTTTTTTTTTTTGGTGTTTGAAAACTTGGGAAAAACTGTTTTTATGTTAAGAAGAGTTATTAGGATAATTTGGGGGATGGGTTGGAAAACAGGTGTTCACATAATAATTCTACTCAGAAGTAGAGTATAATTAAATAACAACACAGGAATATAAAGATATCTGAGATTAAGGTTAAGCAATTAAACTTTCTAATTATTTGGAGCAAATAATTGACCTATTTCACCATAAAATGAAACTTTTGAAGTACTGTTGAATGTTGTGCTGATGCCAATAGTCTCTCTCTCTCTCTTTTTTTTTTTTTCCTTTTTGCATCAGTGATGCATGTCACCTTCCTGCAAGGCAACCAGTTTACAGATCTGGCCAGAGGGAAAATTACTGGGCAACAGAATAAAAAGGAGGCATAAGTCAGCTCAGCTCTCTGAACCCTGGAAAAGGCAACTTCCCTCCAGCTCATGAAAGAGGACGATTGTGCTCAGTACCACTTATCCAGTGCCAACAATCTGGTAAGACCTCTATTCATTGCTACACCAAGGCTATAGCAAGGTGACCCAGAGTTTCGGGCTGAGGTCAGGGAAAGGTCGCTGCCTGAAAAATGGAACTAGTCAAAAGGAAAGAATCCTAGGAATGGGTGAGTTAGTCACCCACAAAAGTAGCCTAATCCACGAAATGGCGTAGAAAAACATTTTTTATGGACTCTAAAGTTCTCTTTCAAATAATTCTTCCAGCCCTTGCATGCTGGTGCTAGAATGCTACTCTAGAATGACAGTATGTGAGAAGTATGCTCACAGGAATCAGCGTTCTGTCCCTAAAATTCCAACAGACTTCCTCCATTCCGTCACTTCTGCTCTTCCATGTCTTCACTTCCCTCCTCCCTTCTTTTTCTAGTCCCACCACCCCCAGCTTTGAAACTGAAGGCTAGACGCTGGGTGTGAAGACACCTTCTCCCTGTTATTTGAACCCTCTCTGAGGCTAGTCAGCTTTCCCTTCCCCAACATCTTCTTGGTGGCTCCCTGTGAAGGCAGTGTCAAATACATGCCTGCATGATGACGTTAGTTGCTCATGGTATGCCGTGAGTATCCATTTTAAATAAGCCCTTTCAAGGTAAGAGGAGCCCTAATGTTTGGAATATTTATTTGCCCTCTCAGAGCTTTCCTTACCTCATGTGATGTCTATGAGTGCTTACAGGGTGCCTGTTATGAGCCAATGCTATCAGGATGAGGGAACATGAGCTTAGGGTTACTTATTTTCAGGTTTAAAAAAAAAAAAAAAAGGCACTTCTTCCCCTGGGTGGCAAAATGAGAGCATTTTACAAATAAACCCATAAATGAAACTCTATCACTTTAAAGATGTGAAAAGACTAGGTGTACTTTGAAAAGGAGTTTTATGTTAGAGAGATAGCCAGAAGCTGATATGCGTAACTGAAATGTTTGCTATTCATCTACTTTCTTTTTCTAAGAAATCCCCAAATCATAAAGTTTAGAAAGTATTTGATTACTTACTTCTCTTCAGTGTGTAGAAGGATGGAGAGAGAAATTTCAAGTTCTTTTTGTTTTATATTTGTTGTCAAGAATTCATATAAGAAAGTCAATTTTATACAAAATAATTTCACAAAATTACTTTCAAGAGAGTCAATTTCCATAGATGAGTTTCAGTAGGTCATATGATATAACTCTTTTAATATGAGCTCCTTAGTTTTATTAGTACATTATGAATTATTTATCTTGGGAAAAATACATTAAAAACAGGATTAGAATGTCTTTGGTTTATATAGCTCACAGCATTAAGTTAAAATAGTATAATACATGTTATACAGAGAGAAATGTAATTGTGGTCTAAAAGAACATTTTTGAGTCAGTTTCACATTAAACATTGAATAGAAGAGTTGACTTAGCTTAAAATAAAGCAAGACACTATATCACTCTGCTACAAGCAAATGTTTCGTTTGTAAATAAGGATGAATTGACAGTGCTTGAAAGTGTAGTTCATCAAAATCACAACAAGAAACCAAATATTATGAATGTGTAAAATTCCATGTTTATTTAATATCCATTACATAGCCGGTTCATTGAAACCAGACTTTGTAAAGACAAATAACATTTCTGATGAACATAAACAATATCATATAGTTGAAATTCATCCTGTATTTTCACATGAATAAAGATGTCATTATGCAAGAGCTTCAACAATAAAGACCTTGCTGTGAATTGGCATGGCATCTCTCAATGCTTCAAAGCAGCACCAGCCTCCATCAGCTAAAAAGAGACATTGGTGGCTCTGCGTCAGGAAACTCAGTGATGGACAGGTTCACACTCAAGTGTCATGGAACCTTTCCCCAATATCTGAGCACGTGTCCAGTGTGGTCTGTCATGAGTACCTTCTCAGAGGACACATCCAAAGGTCAGGATGGGTATTCCTAAGACAAAAGAAAAAAAAAAAGGCAGAAAACCAGTGGCAATATGCAGATAATATAAAAAGGTTCATTCTGGTCAAGGAGAAGTATCAGTATTATGCTTAGTAATATCAATGATTCTCTTTATAGTTGTTCGTATTTATTGAAGTTTACTATGTGCTAGGTGATACGTTTAAGCACTTAACATTCATTATTGTAGAACGTGGTCACAAGAATACTTTAAAATAAACACTTTGGTTATCTATGTTTTATAAATAGGGAAGGTAAGCTAGACAGAAGTCAAGAAATTTGGGGGCACTTAGGTGGCTCAGTCAATTAAGCATCTGCCTTTGACTCAGGGCATGATCTCAGAGTCCTGGGATCAAGCCCTACATTGGGCTTCCTGCTCAGGGAGGATTCAGCTCCCCCCTCCCTCTGCCCTTCTCACCGCTCATGCTCTGTCTCTGTTTTTGTCTCTGTCTCTTTCTCTCTACGTCAAATAAATAAGTAAGATCTTAAAGAAAAAAAAAGAGAAATTTGAATGCAGTATCACAGTAAATAGTAGAACCACAGTGCCCTTTGTGGCACCAAACGTGGCTCAGGGAAGAGCAGTAGCTTCCAGTATTCAACAGCATACATGACCTGGCAACTTCCTCAAAGCCATTTGTACCCTTTCTACCGGGTGTTTCTCTCTTACAGAGGCTGGAAAACTTAAATTTCTAACATTCTAAAAAGACCTCTTTTTGTCTCTCTGATAATATTTTTTCTTCTAATTTTTACATTCCAGACAACAACAGAGATCTTCTTTCTCCCAGGAATGGCCATGTGATAGATTCTGACTGAAAGGTAAAGTGAAGTGGCTAGCTGGGTTTCTCAGAATGTTTTCTTAAAAAGAGACAGTTTCAGTTGTACAGCAGCACTCTAGCTAAAGAGGATGGACTTCATGGCAAATGTTCTATACTCACACACACACATGGAGCAAGGAAAACATATTTCTGATTCCTTCAACCCTCTACCTTTCTTCTTTACCTATCTTAGATTAACCATCCTCAGGTTGGTTGATACATAAAAGGGGAAAAAAAAAAAAAAACTTCTGGTGAGCCATGTTAATTTGGTACTTGTGGCTGATTATGCTCATACCCTAAAACTACTTTATGAAGTTTTATGACTTATTGGGGGCTGGGAGCAATAATCACTAATATTTGTAAATAAAAAGATAAATGACTGAACTATATATCTTAATTGAGATATGTTCTATACCATATTTCTACAATTAAATTAATGTTGGTTGAATTGCCTTTTATTTGAATGCTAAACACTAGCAACACTAGCATATGTGACATGGCTACCAGTTCTTTTTGTAGATTAAAAAATAAAATAAGCTCTCTGGGCAATATGCACAGAAAAAATAGCTACACCCCGATCAGAGGGTTCTGAAGTCTAGAATTAAGCTCATTGTTGGGCCCAACAGAAAAGGAAAGAAAAAAAAATCAATGAAAGAAAAGACATTTTTGGAGAAGGGGAAATGCTCAGATTTTTAAAAAAAAAAATCTGTTAAATTGAACAAAACCCACTTCCTAACCTCTTTTCCCCTGTTAATGATTGGAATCCCATTTCTAGCACTTACTAGGTGTGTGATCTTAAATAAGGTTGTTTGCAAATACAAAGTCTACATTTTGCAGCCCTTCTCATAGGACTGTTTTTAGGATTAAGTAAAACAATGAACATAAATTGCCTGGTTCTGTGCCTGACACATAATATAGTTAACAGATTTTAGTTCTCCCTGCTACCCAGTTCCTCCTCACCCATCCCCTTTGACAGAAAGATGACTTCACAGACTTTTGTCTAATTTCTGAAAGGATTTTTTACTTACTTCACAGCTCAGTCACCGTACCAAGACAACCCTTGAACATAGATATTACTGAAAAAAATGCCTCCAACTAGGATAAAAGCTTCCTGAAGGCAGTAACCATGTCTTATCAATGTGTACATTCTTCAAGAATTTGAATTTCCAAAGAATTTCCAGTTTGGATATCTAAAGGGAGAATAATAATTGAGCCCCCCATATACCATTTAATGATTTATTAATTCAAATGACTCATCTTTTTCAAGGTGTAATCTTGTCAGCAGTTAGTACCCATTAAACACATTGCTTGAGTAATTGTAAACAAAGATAAACCCATTTTGTCAATAATAATAAGAAGGAATGAAAAAAAACAAAAAAAATCCTATAGTATAATGGTTGTTTACTGTGAAATAGTTGTTTATGGTAGGCTCCTTGATGCATTATCATTGATCCTCTCCACAATTATGGAAAATGAGTGTCATTAGCCCCATATTTTGAAAGGAAAACCAAGGATCAGAGACTTGACTGGCACTAACTAGTAAGTGAATTCAGAGTGATGTAACCACAGTTTGACTTCAGATCTCTTTTTTCTTTTTTAAAGATTTTTATTTATTTATTTGATAGACAGAGAGAGATCACAAGTAGGCAGAGAGGCAGGCAGAGAGAGAGGGGGAAGCAGGCTCCCCGCTGAGCAGAGAGCCTGATGTGGGGCTCGATCCCAGGACCCTGAGATCATGACCTGAGCTGAAGGCAGAGGCTTAAACCACTGAGCCACCCAGGTGCCCCAACTTCAGATCTCTTTTATTACAATGTTTGAGCTCTTTGCACTCTATTGCATCCCAGAAGACATGCAGACTATAAATTTCTGGAAAAACGAAAAAAAAAAAATCAAGGAAATCATACATCTAGTTTGGTAGAAAACATGGCTTGGGGACCTTAATTATTCAGATCTGAAACATCAATTTATTGCTAATAGAAACCAGTAATGATGTCTGGTATTACTATTGTAGCATACAAAGGTCTCACTTAATTTTCACCACAGTTCTGTGATGTAGATGTTATTACCTCCTCATCTGAATAGATATTGAAATTCAGAGAGAGCAGTGGCTTTTCCAGGAAGCAGATCTTGGACCCACACCCTGACCCCATCACCTAGTCCAGAGTTCTTTCCACTATACCACCACATTCTGCCCTCCAAGCTATTTTTCCTGAATTTCAGTGAAAAAAGGACCAAAGAAAGTATGGTGACATAGACCGTCTTTGGCTCTTCTTTCTTCTATTATCTAAAATGCTTTCTGGAGGTGCCCGGGTGGCTCAGTGGGTTAAAGCTTCTGCCTTCGCCTCAGTTCATGATCTCAGGGTCCTGGGATCGAGCCCCCCATCAGGTTCTCTGCTCTGCGGGGAGCCTGCTTTCCCCTCTCTCTCTGCCTGCCTCTCTGCCTACTTGTGATCTCTGTCTGTCTAGTGAATAAATAAAATCTTAAATAAAATAAAATATAATGCTTTCTTCTAAACAAGGTTTTTTTTTTCTTTTTCTTTTTTAACAGGGTGTATTCATAGAAGGCATTCTAATACAGTATGGATTCAATAGAGCAAGCTTTCCCACTGAGCATAGTTGGGCAAGTATTAGGTGATTTTCTGAATTTTATGTTTGGGTTTTGGTATGTCCTTTTCCTTCTCCTTAATATCTGTTCTCAAATGAGCAGTGAGGAATCACTTTTAGGGCTAGAAGAGCTCTGATATATTTAACAGACGCTAGAACTCATGTCTAGGACACCAGTTCAGATCCAAAGATAAACGGTTCTCTCCTCTTCTAACCTATGACTTTAAGCAGTAAGAGCAGACCAATATCTTTAAACTAGTATATTGTACCATAAAACCATTCTTTCCTATTTTGATTTAAAGGTGCTGGTGAGGAATCAACTAAGATTGTTACAACTGAGAACTAGCAGAGCAGTAACCATCACTCACTCCAGTGACACATGGTGTGTCTCTTGTGCTTATAGAAGCAGGACAGCTGGATATAAGCAACCAGATGGGGTGGGAGAGCATACATTCCTTTAAAAAATCTTTTGAAATTTGAGAATGGTAGATTTCAGGTGAGAACCAAAAAGTAGCTGACAGCTAGAAGTAGCTGACAAAGAAGAAAGATTATGATCTAAGTTTGGACTAAATTAAAATGATCAGAAAGAAAGCCCAAATGAGTCAATGGCTGAACACTGGAAGGGAAAAGACTCAAATGCCAAACATATCAAACTTGAAGACCAGAGGACCCTGGACGGTAGGGACCCTTGGGGAGTTCTGCGTGCTCAGGTAGTCTTCCTTAACTTTCTGATGATCTTTTAAGTGTTAAAAACATTGTCTTGGGTGCCTGGGTGGCTCAGTGGGTTAAGTCTCTGCCTTCGGCTCAGGTCATGATCTCAGGGTCCTAAGATCAAGCCCCACATTGAGCTCTCTGCTCAGTGGGGAGCCTGCTTCCCCTTCTCTCTTTGCCTGCTCTCTGCCTGCTTGTGATCTCTCTCTGTAAATAAACAAAAAAAACAAACAAACAAAAAACCATTGTCTTCAGGTATTATTAAGGAAAGATGCCCAAATCAGGAAGGTTCAATTTTATTTATAGATAGTATTCTGGTTCTTGGAGTAGACCAAATATGTAAAGGCATCCTCTACAAACTAGCACTTCCAAAGTCTTCTTTCTGTTTGTGCCATACATTACATAGTTCTCATTTTATTCCTTCTTGAACCCCTGTTTCCTATTGTGATATGCCATATTAGCATAAGTAAATGCTTCTGTTTCACTCTTTTCTGTAACAAATATTTATTTATTTAATCTTCACAACAAACCTCTGAGATGGGATCTGTTATTATCCCCATTTTATAGGTGAGGAAACTGCACAGAGAGGTTCTGGAAGTTCCCAAAGTCATGTAGGTTGTTAGTGAAACTAAGCCGTCTTCTTCAAGTCCTTGTTCTTAACTGCTACACAGTAATGCCTTGCTTAAATATTTAATGCAGTTAAAATATTTTACAGTCTTCTAAGAATAAAGTTTTAGTACAAACAAAGCTATAGGTAGTTTCCAAGTATTTAGTGGGTCTGTAACTGACCTGAAAAATAAAATTGTTCTTATTAAGAAATTGATTTAATTCTTAATCTCTTTAAGTATGCAGTTATACTTTTAGAAATAAAACATATTGCTTTACTTACATGATGATAATAATTATTATAGAAATATGAAAATTTCATGAAGAACCTAAAAATTGTAATGTTTTAAATGGCCCTGTTCAAAAAGCTAAGCTAAAACTAATAGGGCACCTCTCTGAGGTATTTTAGTTTACAAATAACAAAAGAACTCCTATATTCCTACCATAATTTCTGGGCACTGTAAACGTTGCTTGTATTAATGAAAATGCTAGTTCAGTTTGTGGCATTTCAAGCAAGAAAGCAGAGGCTGTACTTTGGAGCTGAACATACACATAATTGGAAAAAGTGATGATGAACTAAACCATATTTGCATAAGCATTTGAAATAATGGCTCATGAGTCCTGTAGAATATTCCCCTCTCTTTAAAACAGTCATATGCTGTACCCTTTTGGTCCATTTCCTGGCATCTTATTCATGCTGTAAATCTCCCTGCTGGATAGGAAATCTAGTCCTTATCACCACCGTGTTTCAAATTAAGTTTATCTCTCTTGCTAGGTGCATGGACGATACAAAATATAAGGTTTTTTCCAGTTGTTTCATAATTTCTGAAATCAGAATTTCAACCAGTGGCAATCAAAATGACAAACTCCTATAAACTTTATGTCATGGTAGGAGAGGTGCATGGGAGTGTGAGCATGTGTGTGTGTGTGTTTTATTATTGCAGTGGTGACAAAGACTAGAGACTGGTAAATATGCTGTCTCTGGAGAAGAAATGCAAATTTAAAATGAGGTGGACTTTCCCTCTACTACATATTTATTTACCAAAGTCATAGAATACTCAAACTCATTTCAGGCTTCTTGAAAAGTAAACCAAGAAATGATTAAGCATCTCTGATAAAAGTGTGCATATATGGGTGGAATGCTGAATATCATAGATGAGAAAAAAGCAACTTCCTATACTTTCAAAAAAACCCAAAACACCAAAAAACCTATTCTGACCAAAAATCATTTCCAGGCAATCTAGTGAGTAAAGTGTGAATATATTAACCTGCGGCTTTTCTGAAGTTTTCCTGAAAGTTGCACTCCAAACGTTTCCATCTTTTGCCTTATTAGAGGCATAAATTCTCCATCTGTATATCATAGACATACACTGTCCAAGAAGATATCAGCCTAAACACAATGGAGTAGTGGTTTTCAAAATGTGGTGCAAAAACTCCTTGAGTCCGGTGAAAATCCTGCATGTAGCCTTTGGATGGTCTTTGTATTATGTAAGATTAATCAAATGAATATGAGTGACCATGGCCACCCTCTCTATGGCATGAACTAATAATTTACTTATGATATATATAGTAAAATTAGATGTCTGCTCATTATTGCCTCATCAAAAAGAACATGAATTTGGAGTGCCTGGGTGGCTCAGTTGATTAAGTGTCTCAATTCGGCTCAGGTCATGATCTCAGGATCCTGGGATGGAGCCCCAGTCTGGTTCCCTCCTCAGCGGAGAGCCTGCTTCTCCCCTTCTTTCTGCCCCTTCCCAACTTGTGCTGGTACTCTCTGTCAAATAAATAAGTAAATAAAATCTTTTTAAAAAGCGCTATTTATGATGGATCACTTAATGGGTGTGACTGTAGTGGGAGCAGTAGGGCATGGATTCTTTAGCTTTATTCGAATGGTGTAAGGATTAAAGTGTTTTTCTAGTCATGTGATTTAGACACCCATTTTTATAGCATCTTGAGATTTCTAGACTACTCAGCTTGTGATGGTTTACTGATCCTGAATCCAATGAGAAAAGAAGTTCACACATTCTTAAGAACATAGGTTTCAAAGGACTGTGTGGAGTGTGATTTCCATTGGAATGATTTCTCTTAATCTTGAGCTTTAACCATTCCCATTGCTGTAGTACCTCCCAAAAGTAAGCATGGTTCATAGTCTTCACACTGCCTTTTAGCACATTAACATGTTATTCTGAATCTCAAAATGGTCACACCTGAAAGGCAGGAATTCTGGCTTTTTTTCTTTCTTTCTTTTTCGTATGCCCAGCTCCCAAGTACGTGCTCCATAGAATCAGTCTGAATGACTGCGTGGAGATACCTAAAGTAGAAGATTTGCTGTTCAGTTATATTTGATTACCTAACTGTAAAATTACTATCATAAGGAAAGTAAACAACATAATCCTCATGCTTTTAAAAAATATACAGTCAGGGCACCTGGGTGGCTCAGTGGGTTAGGCCGCTGCCTTCAGCTCAGGTCATGATCTCAGGGTTCTGGGATCGAGTCCCGCATCGGGCTCTCTGCTCAGCAGGGAGCCTGCTTCCTTCTCTTTCTGCCTGCCTCTCTGCCTACTTGTGATCTCTCTCTCTGTCAAATAAATAAATAAATAAAATCTTTAAAAAAAAGAAAAAAGAAAAAAAAATATACAGTCACTTCATGCCATACCGATGTCTTCTGATACAGAGTCCTTCTGTGACAGCCTTACTACCCTGCATAATCCTTTGTGAAAAACCACTGTCCTCCACTTTCATATCATCTCCCCACCTCAAATATATGATTCTATATGAATTTATGTATTTATTTTTAAAGCTTTTATTTATTTATTTGACAGAGTGATCACAAGTAGGCAGAGATGCAGGCAAAGAAAGAGGGGGAAGCAGGCTCCCCCCCCGAGCAGAGAGCCTGATGCGGGGCTGGACAGGACCCTGAGATCATGACATGAGCTGAAGGCAGATGCTTAACCCACTTAGCCACGCAGGCACCCCTGATTCTATATGAATTTTAAAACTTCTCAATCCCAGGATTTTATGAACTGATTCCATGTGGTTTTGTAAAATAGCATCAGTTCTATGGTGCTCAACATCTTTTTTTTTTAATTTTAAAATTTTTATTTTTTTATTAACATATAATGTATTATTAGCCCCAGGGGTACAGGTCTGTGAATCACCAGGTTTACACACTTCACAGCACTCACCATAGCACATACTCTTCCCCATGTCCATAATCCAGCCACCCTCTCCCTATCCCCCTCCCCCTGGCAATGCTCAGTTTGTTTTGTGAGATTAAGAATCTCTTATGATTTGTCTCCCTCCTGATCCCATCTTGTTTCGTTTATTCTTTTCCTACCCCCAAACCCCCCACATTGCATCTCCCCTTCCTCATATCAGGGAGATCATATGATAGTTGTCTTTCTCTGATTGACTTATTTCGCTAAGCATAATGCCCTCTAGTTCCATTCACATGGTCGCAAATGGCAAGATTGCATTTCTTTTGATGGCTGCATAGCATTCCATTGTATATATATTATGGTGCTCAGCATCTTACTACATGCTCTTTCATGAACACCTGTGTTTTGGAGAAAGTGAACAGTCTGTCACCATGCAGGCCTCCTAATGTCAGCTCATTTCTGTGTTGGTACCTTTCTGGCATACCAGAGATTGTGGAGGAGGGATACTGTGAAAAGACTATTTAAGTCTGTTCATTGAAGCAATTTAAATGATGCACTGGATTAAAGTGATATACTAACTTAACAAATTAGGCTTCTTAAAGGACTAGAGTAGAGAAAACCTGTTTGATGAACTTTGACTTCAAATTTTGAGTTTTTGAGTTATTTACCTCCTGAACTTAAAATCTCCAATTTTCATATTCTTTTTTTTTAAAGATTTTATTTATTTATTTGACAGAGAGATCACAAGTAGGCAGAGAGGCAGGCAGAGAAAGCGGGGGAAGCAGGCTCCCCACTGAACAGAGAGCCCGATGTGCGGCTTGATCCCAGGACCCTGAAACCATCACCCAAGCCGAAGGCAGAGACCCAACCTACTGAGCCACCCAGTTGCCCCCAATTTTCATATTCTTGCACTTCTGAATAATTGCTCCCTCTTTGTGGAATGTTCTTCTTGCCCTCCTAGGACAGCAGCTCAGTCTTTTGGGACTATATCCAATGTGATGATCTTTGTGAAATGTTTCTCAATTTTGTCATTAGAACATGTGCTTGTGATTAATTTTTCTTACATACCTTCTTGGTCAAACATTAAGGCCTATGTCTTAGTCATCTACATGTCTATATAACATTGAAGAGAGTGTTTAAGTAGTACATAGTAGATATTCAGCAAACATTATGTTGAATGTAAATAATTAATGAGTGAAACCACCTCTCAGAAGTTTTCAATTCCTTCTTCCTAGAATGGAATGTAGAATTAAGCCATAAAAAAGAAAGTCACCTGAAATTTATTATAATAATAATTATTATTATTATTATTAACAAAATTACTTTTATTTTTGAAGATTTTATTTATTTATTTAACAGACAGAGATCACAAGTAGGCAGAGAAGCAGGCAGAGAGAGAGGAGGAAGCAGGTTCCCTGCTGAGCAGAGAGCCAGATGCGGGGCACAATCCCAGGACCCTGGGATCATGACCTGAGCCGAAGGCATAGGCTTTAACCCACTGAGCCACCCATGCACCCCACAAAATTACTTTTTAAGGAAGAATGAAAAAAATAAAAATTACTCCTTGGACCTTGTGTGGAGAGTCCACATCTCTGACCTTGCAAAGTGGGCGAAAATCAAACACATTAATATTCAGACTATTTTAATTCTCATGGTTCTGGGCTATTTTATTATAATTATCTGCTTATACTACTAAAAAAGAAGGAAAAAACCTGTACAAGATGAAGGCATCTGTCTTGGTAAAACCAAATTCCAACAATTCCAAGGTCTTATTTTTTCCTTGATGATTATATATCTGAGGTTGTCAACATTAGAACAGATTTTAAGCTCCTGGTCTTTTCCTCAAGCAAATAGGATGAAAACAAAGGATCAAATAATGTGTTCAATTTATAATGTCTCACTACAAATTTTTGACTTTTTTATAAATGGATTATTAAAGCTGCAAATGATAGTGGCTTCCTTTGAAGAATTATTTAAAGCTCTCTTTAAATGCCTATAAGATAATAAAGAAAAAGAAAATTCTTCTCTGATTGGTTAAAGGGCAATTGGTATGTATGCTATTGATGAGAGTGGAAAAATCTGCCAGGTGACTTCAATTCAGCTGAATCATATGACTCATATTTGCTGAGTAGAAGAACCAAGAAGTAGGCCAGCTAAGGAGGATTGGCATGCAAGACTGGATCCCCTGGGTCAGAAACCCTGCAAGCAAGGATAAGTGATTTTTTTTTTTTAAATGAAAGGAATTGATACCTTATACAGCTAACTAAGGGGCTTCTCTGTCAGCTAGGGCATGTCCTTTGGTCTCCCTGAGACTCAGTGCCCTGGTTTGTAAATGGGGCCATTGTAACATCCTTTGTAAATGATGAGGACAGGTAGACCTGGGTTAACAATCTTTTCTGAACTCACCTGGACAGGGGAAACCTGGAGAACACTGCTGGGAATTGCACTGAAGAAGAAACATTTGAATGGGAGGCTGAGTGTTGGAGTAGATTCCAATTATGACCCAGCTATGGGATGACTTGGTGTTGGTAAGTAAGTAGCTCTTAATGTCTGATTTCTCACTGATGAAATGAGATTTTTCAGGGTGCACAGAACAATTGAAACTGGTAAGTAAAAGCAAAGTCATAAAAATTGTTTGTGGGTCACATAAACTAAACTGACTCACACTGATCTAGATTGCTTAAAGAGATGTTGTGAAATCTTCACACGTAGTGTTGCTTCTAGTCTACCTTCATTCCCCTTTTCAGGGGAGATTGCAGGAGAGGTTTATAACGAGTGGGTACCTGACATAAGTCTGAATGGTGTGGGGTGTTCCTGGCATCAGGACATAATGCTCCGGGCACCGTGTCGTGCATGGTAGTCTCATGAGTGAGTCAAGGGGCTGTAATGATGAGTTCCAGACCTTTGTGAGAATGGTTCACAAGTGATCCCCAGTTTTAAATGGGATCATTTTTGCTCTGCTCGGATACTCTGCATCAGAAATGAGTCTGCAAAAAATAAAAAATAAAAATAAAAAAAGAAAGAAAAAGGAAATGAGTCTGCTCACAAATTCTTAGAAGAAAATCAAAGAGGATGCAACAGCACCTTCCTTCCCTGGTGAGTTATACCCAGGAACTCCCTTACACAAATTCTGTGCTGTGCATGGAGTGGGGGTGGGACATGCACCTTGGAATTCCCCAGAGGCTGAAAGTTCTCTGAAGGCTCTTCAGCTGGGCTCTCAGCATCAAGAATGAAAATGTTAGGCCCAGAGAGTGGGTCTGAAAATGGGAATCCTTGATATGGGAGAGTATTAGTTACTTGGAAAAGGCAGTGAATTTCTTTTTCTCTCTTTACAACCTGAATGTTATTGAGGCAATAAGAGAATCAGTTTAATTATTTCCCATTTTAGCCCTAGGTCTTTCTAGTTCACTAATAAATGTTAGTTATTTCCTTAGCCAACCCAATAGCACAGATGCCTGTTAGTCCCAGTGTTTGAATAAAAGAAACTGAGGCAGAGCAAAGTTAAGGAATTAGTTCCTTATTCTTAACTATATTAAATACCTTACTCTGTTTCACCTTTTTCCATATGCAGCATAGATTTTAACCTACAAAAGATTAACTACCTTGATCCTGCTACCCATTAACTCTCTTCTTCCCCTTCCCCAATGGTATAAAAAGGCTTCAGTTCAGAGATAATAAGTGGACAAGATGGTAAGAGGAAAGTTTTTGTTTATTTATTTTTAGAAGTCAGTAATTCAGTGACCATTCTGTCTTTCTCAAATTTTGTTCCTTGTCGTCCAGAATGTCTACTCAACTTAAGTGGCCTCTACCTTAAGAGGCCATGAAGGGAGTGGCCTCTACCTTAAGAGGCCAGTAAAAGGGAGTTGCTCCTCTATCCCTCCCAGACTTCACAGAAATACTTTGTCAAGAATCTTTGGATTTCACAAAAACCTCTAGATTGCTTTTCTCAAACTGCAAGTTTAATTATGATATTTTTAAGAGTGCAAAACACATAATTTCCCTTAATTTGAACCTTTTTCTAGTAGCATTTAGGTTTGTATTTCAATGAAAGCCTGTACATGTTAAAAATATATATACATTGCTTAGAAAATTAGTCTTGTTGTTTCCAAGTATTCAGGACTTGTAAATTTAAAACAAAAGAGAACAAATTTTGATTTACTTAAGCAAACTAGCCTCAAAAGAGAAAAAAAAACCCCACAAGTTTGTAATTTAAACTTGAGAAATTAACTCATGTCTCATAAATTAATTTTCTTAATATTGACATTTCCTCTGAAATAATTGCATCAAATCACTCCTGTCCTTTATTGTTTTTCAAACTCAAACTTAATGTATATTACTCACAAAGTGATGGGGCAAAAGGCTATTTTAAAGAAAATTATTCAAATTAGTAATTTTTTGGAAGTGATTCGGGTGGCATCCACTTGGCGAATGGCCTGTGGATTGCAGTCCTGATGGATGTCCTGCCCTCTTGAGTCTTTGAGTTTCCCATCTGTTCAGGGAGTCCATCTCCAGCTCCTCAGCAGCTTTGTGATTTTTACTGTATCATTGACTACAGCCTTTATGTAATATTTGCATTGCTATATTCACCAAACTAATGTTCACTTAATTTTTGTCCTTAATTAACTTAAAAAAATTTTTTAATTAACTGAATGTATCTTAAAAGGTGGATTTGTATCCCTGCCATAAATAGATGGACAAAATCAATTTAATGAAAACCATACAGTGTTATTAAATTCTAGCTCCAAAGAGTTGTCTGCTGAAGACTGAGCCTGAGGCTTGCTTTCTATTTCTTAAAAAGCAAGAAAAAACTGTTCGAGAGTTCTTTGTCAGCACCAGCCTTAGACTTTCTTCCTGATATAATTGCAAGGTTCAAAAAGCCTGAAATGATACAAATTTCCTTACTGTATTATTGGATATCGATATGCCTCCTAAAATGATCTCAAACTGGGAAACACGGGGTTGAATATTTCCAAGACTTATGTCAGCTGTAACTTTATTATACTGCAAACCAGTCATTTCAGTTTACAGACACGCAGAAGTACTTTTCTCTTCTGGTGCTTTGAAAAGCTGATACACAAACATCTTATAGGAAAAGCTGACTCCTCTCTACTCCATAACTCTGGCTAACTTGTTCAGACATGAAAAGGTAGTGAGGAAGTGTGAATAAGACCAGGAATTAGGATTCAGCTGGCCAATCTGATTTGATTGTTGCCAAAGACCTTTAACAATCAAATGGAGAAATGTTAAGCCAGTTGAAACTTTTTTTGGCAGAGCTGAAAGTCAAATTCTGGCATCAGTTTGACAAAGTAGCTCTATTTTGATAAAATAATTGATGTAATTTGGGTAATATTGCCAAACTTAATTATCTTTAACTTTTAACTGCCCAGTGACCATTTGCATGATGAAAGTAAGTGTTTTATTATTTATTTACTTAATTTTTAAATATTTTATTTATTTATTTGACAGACAGAGATCACGAGTAGGCAGAGAGGCAGGCAGGGAGAGAGGAGAAGCAGGCTCCCTGCCGAGCAGAGAGCCCATTGATCCCAGGACCCTGAGATCATGACCTAAGCCCAAGGCAGAGGCTTAACCCACTTGAGCCACCCAGGCGCCCCAAAGTAAATCTTTTAAAAACCGAAATGAATAGCCATTTCTGTTTATAATTTTGTTTGTGTGTGTGAGTGTGTGTGTGTTTTGCTACAGTCTTGTATAATTAGAGTGAAGTCTTAGTTCAAGAACTTTCTTTTCTCCTTTGTAGAGTGCTGATAGAGTTGTTACCAAAGCTTTGAATCATTTTGTTATCCAGCACTATGCAAAATGAATAATTAAAGCTGACTCACATAGGAAGTGGCAGTGGAAAATTAGTGGGAAAATTCATTGTTATTTTTTGACTTCTACTGCCAACATAAAAACCATAATGGCAATTGAGGTATCGTTATTTTTCAGTAATCCATTTTACTTGGCAGAGACTGCACAGAGTTCCATCCTTCTGCCTGGAACCCACAGGTAGTACTTGTTGTAAGATTAAAGTTGGTGCTAGTTATTTCAGACATTCACTGCTGAGTGGGAGATAGGTGGCTCATCCTCACCAAATGTAGCCTTAAAAAATTTCCATGGCACCTGCCACTGTGAGCTATAATTTCCAGTTAGTGCAAGCTTCTGTTTCTCCGTTATGCCTTACCTACTTAATTCCTACTTCACTTTGCATAGAAAACAACACAGAAAACAAAAGGCTAGACTCACAAGTTGCAAGGTTAATTACCTGCAGTATCTGCAAAACCAGACCCTGGGTTGGAATCTTGAAATTCAGTGGCTTGGTGTCTTGGATATCAGTGGCCTGGGAAATAGGAGACCTGAGTTCTGGGTCAGCTTTACTACTAACTATGTGACTTTGAGCAACTCTATTGTCTTCACTGATTTTCAGCGTCCCCTTCTCCAAAAGAAAAGTTGAGAAGAGACTATATATCCATTTCTTGCCTTCCCATCCTATGATTGTATCTACTTCCTGTAGTGTTAACAGTGATATCTAGCATAAAAAATAATCTTCATTTATCTGAGATTTTAAAGTAACAACCCAGCCTGGCATAAGCTTGCTTGAATTAGGCTTGAATTTTAAAAAGAACAGGCAGCATAAACTCTCATCAATAAGTCACACACTTTATTAAGCAATTAATAATAGACCCACAGTTACACAGATACTATGTTTCTGACTTGCAGGTTAATTCATTGGCTTTGCTATATATTGACCTTCAGAAAGCCAGAGAATGATAGATAGGGACCTAACCATTAAGTAGTTGATCTTCAGACATACCTGCATTAATATTTTGTCGACTGCATTTCATTTTAATTGTAGTGTGGTTAAAATTCCAAAGAGATAAATATTTTCTTTTATGTGAGAACTCCAGAGAACAGTAGCTTTGAAACATTTATCATAAAATAAGCACACACTGTTACCCAACAGTTATATGTAAAAATGTCTGTAAGTGACTAATATAGGCCTTCATGTAAAACCAGTGATCTACATTGAGCTTCACAGGAAGAACATGTTTCAACAGACCATAGAATATCCCCAAGGTAGAGAGCTAGCTGAAAAAAATGTATCCAAAATACTACTCACTTAAGGTCTTTCCTTTTTTACAGCAGCTCCATCCTACAGGCTAAAGCTAAAAACCAAAGACTACATTTTTCAAATGTTTGTCAAAACCAGGGAAATTGTGCTTATTCATTTTAAATTTGAACAAAATGTGATAATTCCACATTTTTAACCTGTCTCTTTTACATGAGCAGTAGTCTGACCTCAAGAAAAGTAGCAGGTAATAGTAATTTTAGTCAGCCAACATCTACCTATTAAAATACAGCTACTCTAGATAAATAAGTGGTAAACTTTGGTAGGAGTCTTGCTCAACTTGTTGTTAAAGTTACTCCAGAGAAGGGACCTTCATTTTGGTAGAGTTCCTTTCTTCTAACTCTTCATTCAGCAAACTCTTGTGTCGGGCGCATACTAATCTTCTCATGCAAGTTACTTATCACATGGTATTTTTCCAGTGGAATCAAATGTAAAATATCTGGTGACAGAATCTTCAAACCATATCCCAGAAGGCATGTGTCAACCCATTCCTACAAAGAGAAAAGAAAGGGAAGTCTGAAGCTAGAAACCTTGAGACAGTATTCTATGCTCTGCTCTCGCTTGCTTGAATTAGGCACTTTGCCACACCTGATTGTGTGCAGTGAGAGGACACACCATAGCAAAGAGGAGGAACACTGCCTCTGTGGCCAAATTTGCTTTTGAATTCTTGCTTCCCCACTTACTAGATTTGGAACTCGGCAAGTTTTTAAAACCGCTTTAAGCCCAAGTTTCTTCTCTAAGTTGGAAATAATATCCTACTCGAAGTTGCTGCAGGGATAAAATGGGATAATGTGAGTAAAGCTCTTAGTACTGAGTCTGCAAATGCTAAGCACCCTGGAATGTGTAGCTTCCATTTAATCTTGTCATTAATGGAACATAGAGATGACAGATGAACTAAGGCTTATTAAGTCCCTAGAACTCCTTGCGCAGAGAGAGGCTCTAGAAATTACCCTCCCCATATTTTCTCCCCACCCCCACCTCACCCAAGGTTCTTCTTTTAAATTTGAGAGCTAATTCTCTAGCTCGTGTACCATCTTTCCCTTTCTCTCCTCTTTCTAATTTCTCACGATTAATTTTAGAAATACCACTGCATATCAGCAAAACCATCAGCAGAGAAAAACAGTAAAAATTCAAATCATTACCTAAAAGTTGTTTGTTAGTAGATATTTCCAAGTGGTCGAAGTAATGATGATTTCTATCCTCTTGACTTGTACTTTATATTTTCCAAACTTCTACATTGACATAGATTATTTTTATAAGGACAACAAAAAAATGTATTTAAAAGTGTATGTGTATGTGAGTGTGTGTGTGTGTAGCTGGGGGAAGTTACTTATTAAGCTCAGTGAAGATGTGGTTATAGGGGATTGTCTGAAATAATTGGAGCATGCATGAGTACAAAAAGAAAATTATTTTAGCAAAAAGCTCAGGACTTAGAACATTGGTTTAAATCTTAGTATAATGATCTTATAGCTGTATCACCTTGGTTACTTAGCCTTTCTAAACCTCATCTCTGTCATCCATTAAATGGGGTGGTAATATCATTCTCCAGCAACTTCTTGGAGGTTGAGCTTTCATGTGAAAAAAGTATGATATATGGTACGGAGTTAGAGCTTAGATGTGTTAGTTGATGTGTAACCTGAAGACTATCTAAACGCTTTAAAAAATAACTACAAAACTTAGACAAAACCTCTTATATGAATGAAAATTATTTAAAATTATTCCATGCATTTGGATGTTTCACCCCTACCTGAAGTATAACATAGTAAAAACTAAACTTAATATTTTTCCTCATAGTCCCTCCCAGAGTAGCTCCTTTTCTTAGATTTATTGGTGCCGTTGATGAAGAGACCTGCTTTTTGGTTCCCCAAGCTAATAACATCAATTCATTCTAACTTTTGATTTTGCAATATTCAATCTCTTCCTTATTTTAATTGAGGTTTCCTCTGAAATATTGGTTTGATTCTGGTCTTTCTCTCCTTCAGGGCTTCCCCACCTCAGTACTATTAACATTTTGTGCTAGCTTGTTCTGTTAGGAGGGTCTGTTTTGTGCATTGTGGGATGTTTTACAGCATCCTTGACCTCTATCTTATGAAAACCAGTTGAGAACCACTGCTCTGCTTTGCACATGTGCCATAACTAAAGCAACCTTGTCCAAGGTCCAAGTAACACTAGTAATGGTAACAGCAACTTTTACAAACATTTACCCCAAGTTTAGAATTGGAAGCTGAGACTGAAATGAATTTCCATGTAACTTTCAGAGTGTTAATAGGAGAATACAGAATATATCGCATTCATATCTCTGATACTCTTTGAATAAGGAATTGCTTTGCATTTGCCTTGTTTGGAGGAGTTATGCATTATCAAGTGAAATGGTCTCCCATATCATACTGACTCTCATCAGAAAGTAACCATTTAAAACAAAAATGCCTTCGTTTGTTTATTTTATTTTGTTGTTACTCGCATTCAGTATTTTTTTTAATGTATCTTCTTGCTTATTTACATTAGAAAACATTCATTGCAGTGTAGAAGGAAAATGTAATCTGTATCTGATACTGTCTGTAACCTACACCAATGTACTGACTAGAGTGTATTAAATGTTAAATAATCAAGTACAAATCCCTATAAATAAGGATTTATAATGCATAAATCCTTAGTAGATTATTGTATATATGTTTAAGAGTGTTTTGATGATGTTTAGGGGAATTGTTTGGGGCTCTTCCTTGTATGAAGAATGCATTATTATTTTTCGCATTTAAAATAAAATATTTGTGTTTGCTACAAAAAAATTTGCTTTCCCACACATTTTCAGAAGTAGATTAGATTCAGATATTTAGGAATGCCTACAGTTATATTACTTGAGCATTTACTAAGTGCTGTCATATTATTTGAACATTTACTATGTACAAGGCAAAGGCACAGCACTGTCTTATTCAGAGAGTATCAGAGATATGATGCAATATATTCTGAATTCTGTAACTCTCTAAAAGCTACATGAAAATTCATTTCAGTCCGAACATCAAACTAAGCATTACTAGATGGGAAAGAAAGGTAGAAGACTTCATTTTAAATTTTTTAGAAACCACAGAAGCAATTTTGGTTCTTAATCCTGAGATTTAAAAAAAAAAAAAAAAAAAAAAGATGGCTGTTCTCATTGAAAGGATAAGGGGTTCCATTCCTCCACTTTTTATTTATTCCTCCAGACTTCTGTTCCATCATTTGATTAAAACTCCACTAGCCATATTCATCAACAGTGTTTTGTGGGAAACCCAGTGGGTTTCAGTCCATATCCTATGTGACTTTTTGACTTTTTTTTAAACATAATTGATCATTTAGTTTTTTTAAATACTGTATTCTCAGATGTACATTGCAGAGCTAGATTTCTTGCTTGATCTGCAGACCCTATATTTAACTATACACTGGGCACCACAACTCAGAAGTCTTACAGACACACCTGTGATTCAGTTATGCAAAACTGAATTCATCACATCTCCTTCAACCAAAATCTGCTTTTCCTCCTGAGTCTCCAATTTTAATAAATGGCATCAGGATTTCCTCCATTTTTTGAGCTAGAATTAAGGCATGATCCATAGTTTTTCCCTCTCCTTTTTCTCTGTGAACCAGTCAGTCATCAAACCCTATTGATTCTATCCCTTCAACAGCTCTTAAGCCCATCATATTTCCTCCCTATTGCTATCATCTTAGTTCTGAATTATACAGTCTTTTGACTGTTTTATGCAGTTATTTCCTAATTGGCGGCCTGGGTGGCCAACTAAGTATTAACATAAACTGTTAGGGGTGAATGGGTGACTCAGTCCATTAAGTGTCTACCTTCGGCTCAGGTCATGATCTCAGGGTCCTGGGATCCATCCAGCCCTGCTGGTGGGCTCCCTGCTCACTGGGGATCCTGTTTCTCCCTCTCCCCCTGTCCTTCCTCCCTGCTTGTGCTCTCTATCTCTCTTGTTTCCTCTCTCAAATAAATAAGTGAAATCTTAAAAAAGAATTTTAAAATAAGCTGCTTATTTTTCTCAATTGACCAGATACATATGTTAACATAGATCAAAGAAAACACCAGACATAGTTGTCAGACAATGTATAATATGGGACTGGTACAGAAGGACTGTGGGAGAAGGCAGTGAGAGAACCAGTAGAGTTTCAGGTGCGTCATGGCGAGTTCCTCATTTTGATTATCAAGAGACATACAGGAAATGCCAAAAACTGAGGTAGCATCAGGAACCACATATCAGTGACTCTTTAAACCAATCAAGGTAACAGATAGAAACTAGGAAGGAGCAGTGGAGAGATTTGTAGGATTCTGCAGAATATCCCATTTCTTCTCTAGGTCATTTTTAATGGACCAGGTGACATGTTTAAAGACATCATGTAGCACCTTTCCTGAGGTGCATGGTCTCAAGCCCTTTCCATTATGCAGCCAGCACCTTCTACTGTGTATAAAGGTAGGAGATTATTGGATTGAGCCATAAATCAGTTGTCAGTAGAAAGGAATAACTGAGTTACTTATTTGGGGAAAAGGTAAATGTAGGCATAATTATATGTCTTTTGTATTCTCCTCTAATTCAGCTTCATTTTAGAATCCATTAAAAGAACTTTGCCTTTATCCCATATCTAACTCTCTGTGTCTGCTTATTATATCTGCTTAGGTTACATCAGGCATCCTCACATTATAACTCTGCTTATTTTGAAACAGGATGCTGTAAAATTTAGTCTTACCACTTGCCATTACTTAGAAAAAGGGTCGACATGATATGTTGGTCTTTGGATAGGATAGTAAACACCTGGAAAAATAATTAGTTACAGATAAATAATGTGGTTAGCAAAGGATGTCATTTTAGGTAAAGTAAATACATGGAACGTGGATGTTTTAAAGTGCTCTCATAACTTTCCTCAGACATATGGTAAAGTAGTATTTTGTTTTCTAATCAACACCAGTCTCTTGCAAATAATTCTCAGACTCTGGGTTAAAAAGGTACTTTCTTTTGATTTTGTATTTTGCAGAAATTTTAATGAAAGTAGATAAAATTTTTATTGTCTAAATATTATACATCTATATAAGTAAAAATTTGAGATTATCATATTCCTTGGATAGTTGATGAATAAAAGCAATGTCCAAAGTAGAATTTGAAGATTGCATTGATTTTTCCAATCTTGAGTAATTTAATGCACGAGGCAAGATAAATATGAAGATTTATAATATCTGTTTAGCTTTTCATTTTGAATTGCCAAATAATTTTATTTCTTTGTTCTATCTATAGTTCCTAACTGATTTTGTGGGTTCCACTGTCCTCAGAGGTAACTCTGAATTCTGTCTTTCGAAAGATGAAGAGTTATGGAACAAATTATATGAAATGCTGTATAGTTAAGATTAATTAATAATGGTTATAGTAGACATTAATTAATAAATCCATTCTAATTTTAATTACTTATAACAGCGAATTAGAAAATGATTTTATGTTAATGGATCAATGAGAGGAAAAGAAGGGTCTTTAAGTTTTCAGGAGAGTGGGTATGTGATAATAGAGGACAGGATTTGTTAATGATATCATCTAAATTGCTTGCCAATAGACATTTTCACATATCTCTAAGAAGACAAGATTTTTTGGATGAGATTTCTAGGTCCAAACAGTTCAGTGCTGACAAACTCTTTCAGTATTTCCTCCAGATTACATGGGAAAACATCACGAAGGGCATCTTGTTAGCCATACCTAATGATCTGATTTTCTGTGAACTAAAAAAAAAAGTGTGTATGCGCAAACAAGACGCTTGTGTCAGGACCTAAAATGTGAAGGCTCCAAATTGATCAATATGTACCTGGCTGATCATGCTATACCGTATCAATTTCTAGTGTTCTGTTTCCAGTAAATGGTACTCAAATTTTTATCATACCTTCATAGTTTGCAAAGTGATTTCACATACGTTATCACATTGAGCCTAAAGAAAATCCAATGAAATGAATAAAGTGGGTTTTTGCCAAAGAATTAAGATAAAAAACACAGATATCTGGAATGTGGCCATGAAGTATCATGGCCACTTTAAATTTCCCTTCAGGTAAAGAATGCAGGAAGAAAGGAAGTTGAGCCTTCTAGAGCAAAGAAAGCAGCTTTTTTAGTTATCTCTATACCAAAAGGCTCTTTGGATTATTTTGGCAAGAGTCCCCAGTTCTAGGAACCTAAGTACAGGGTTTCCCCTCTGTGTATCAGCTTCCAGACAAGTTGTTTTGGACCCTTCCTACAAAGTCTTAAGGAGAAGAAGGTGTACTCATTTCACTAGATCATATGGGACATCAGATACCAGGTAGACAGCAGGCAGTGGTAGGACCTCTTAAAAACCTTTTGTTTTTTAAATTTTTATTATTTTTTGTTGTTTTCTTAAAATTATTTTTACTTAAGAACCTTTGAATTCCTTTATTTTTTTTTAAGATTTTATTTATTTATTTGACAGACAGAGATCTCAAGTAGGCAGAGAAGCAGGCAGAGAGAGAGGAGGAAGCAGGCTCCCCACCGAGCAGGGAGCCCGATTCAGGGCTTGATCCCAGGACCCTGGGATCATGACCTGAGCGGAAGGCAGAGGCTTTAACCCACTCAGTCACCCAGGGGCCCCAAGAACCTTTGAATTCCTTTCTTACTGAATTGGATCTGGTTACAACTAAAATCCAGTACTAAAAGTTAACAAAAGAAAACAGAATCACAGACACTGTATCTTAAGAGCTCTTTTAGTGCCTAAGCACAGTCAAGAAATAGTGTGGGGACTTGCTTAAAGCAATTGCATTTTCAAGATTAAGACAAAGTCTTGGTCACTGATCCACATTAACAATAGCAGAAAAAAATCAGTGGCTAAGTAATGAAGTGACAGAAGAAGAAGGAAGAGCAGAGGAAAGAAGACATGAAAAAGAAAACCGGGAGACATGAACAAAGCACAAAGTTGAATTTCTCTTATTTTTTTCCATTTCAGACAAATATCCACAAAAATATCTAACCGTAGCTATTGTACACAGGTTTAGAATTCAGGAATTAGCTACATACTAACATAAGTTATAAGTTTAAATCCAAGATCAATGGCACATCTTTCATTTTGCAAATCTATGTGAGGATTGACCCTGGCGAGAAGATAGACATTTTTAAAAACTAAGATATATGTAAGTCCCTAAACAGAAATGTTTTCTTTAATATATATTTTTAGTATTATATCTCTAAAATCAGAATAATACATCATAATGGAGTGAGATGGAAAAATGTTTCCACTTCAGGTAATGTAAAACGCATGTATTTCTGCACTCAGAAATCAGTTCTACTTGCTGAAGAGATTTTGGTTTCAATTTCATTGACATATGTTTGATAAACCCATAGTTTTAAGCATGTTCTCTTAGTAAAATGTCAATTTGCATATATATTCAGTTTGCTTCCAGTTTTTCCATATGTCTTTTGACTTTCAGTTTAGTCCCTGGCGTTCTTAAAAATTACATAGGGCTATTTTTCCTCTGTCCTTAATATGGACACTGATCAAACTCAAGCTATGCATCTAAAAATTTAGTTGTAGATAAAGCACAACATTCACATAATAAAAATAGAACAATAAGTGGGCACCTGGGTGGTTCAGTGGGTGAAAGCCTCTCCTTTGGCTCAGGTCATGATCCCAGGGTCCTGGGATCAAGCTCTGTGTCAGGCTCTCTGCTGAGGAGGGAGCCTGCTTCCCTTTCTCTCTCTCTGCCTGCCTTTCTGCCTACTTGTGATCTCTGTCTGTCAAATAAATAAATACAATCTTTGAAAAAAAAAGAAAAAAATAGAACAATATGAATAATTGCATGGAGCACTGGGTGTGGTGCATAAACAATGAATTTTGGAACATACCAAAAAATTTTTTAAAAAATAATAATAAACTGAAGTTATCTCAGTCCCTTTTTTTTTTTCTTCTATATGAGGCACTTTGGTAGGTAACTCAGTTGCCCTCCATTCCAGAATAGAGTTTGCAGTATGGTAATTTTGCACCTTATTGTGGATTTTAATAAATTTTTGCTGAATTGAATAGAAATTGATCAGCTCACATAGGATATCTAGCTGAGACAAATATCTTCTGGTAATTTCTGTTGTTTTCCTAACAATTTAGGTCCCCACTCCATTCTTATGACACATACAGTAGTAAAGAAAGGGAAGAGGAAATCTTTGGAGATGCTGTGGCAGAACACACAACTGTAAAATTGAAATGTTTTCTAGATGGATCCTATTTGCTCTAGAAGAAAGTATATTTCAGTTTACCTCTATCTCAAACACGTGTGGTATTCCGACATTTTCTGATGCTCACTTCAGTCAGAATGGCATTGATTTTTAACAGGAGACTATGGAAAACGGTTTTGAACTAAACTAGGGATCATAAACATCAGGAAGGGGATGAAGGGGAACATCTCAATCTTCAGATTCTTCATGGTCAAATATACATGGTCCCAATCATCTGGATGATTCTGAAACCTAGTCTGAATTTTTTGTTGTTAATGCAAACATCCATTCTGATTGGCTGCTATATACATTCTAATCAGCGCATTTATTTTTAACAACCTTATTGAGGTAAAATTGTCATATAACAAACTGCTCATATTTAATTGTAAAATTTTTTAAAGTTTTTCCATTTGTATGCATCTGTGAAACTGTCAAGACAGTGGGTGTATATCCATCACCCCCAAAAGTTTCCTCACACCTCTTTGTAATTCCTGCCTCCTGATCATTCCCTCAGATAACTACTGATCTGCTTTCTGTCCCTATACATTAATTTGAATTCCCTAAACTATTATATACATAATTTGTTTTCTTTTTCTGGTCTTGCTTCTTGTAGCATATTTATGTTGCAATTCTTCCATATTGTAAAATGTATCAAAAGTTCATTTTTTATATTGTTGAGTATTATCCCATCGTTTTAATATACTACAGTTTGTTTATCCAGTCACCTCTTGAAGGACTGTTGTCTAAATGTTTAGGGTTATTAGGACCATGTTGAGTTGGGCTCTAGATGGATGAGCAATTATGACTGTATCCTGCTTACTTTTCTAAGCCTACTTAGCAGTCCATCATAATGTAATTCATATAAAAAACATTTCTGTGACAAAACATCAACATCTCAGGATTGGGAAACTATTACACTTGTTTTTTTCTTTAAACAATTGGTCATCTCAGTCAGTCAACCCTGAGTAATCAATTTAGGAAAAATAGTTGATCTGAGAGCCTTGAGATTCCATATGGCTTTCTACTGAGTTTCACTGAGTCTTTCCTTACTTGCTCTTTTGTTTCTGTTTGTTTGAGGAAATTATCTAAAACTTAAGCATTGCTAACTCTTCTGAAAGTGAAAATTAATCACACCATAGAGCTATAACTGAGTCAAGAATAAAAGGTATATTGGGGGGAAAACTTCTAGTTTTATTTTACAATTTTAAGAGGTATTTTTAAAACGAAGAGTAAAATTTCCTTTTGAAATTTGAAAAATCTGTTGATGTTAATCTTTTAATTGGTTGAAGGGCAGAGGACCAACATGGGACAGATTTCTAATTTCATTGATTGGTGCTATAGGAAAATGCTCATATTTTGCAGGTATACCATTGTTAATGCCCAATCCTGTAGTCCTTTTTCATGCAGAACTCCCACTGGGAGTACCACATGAGAAAGAAATGTAGGATGAGACCCGATTATTATAATTCACAAGACTAATTATGACTTTGAGTTTTCCTGGGTAAGCTAATTCTTTCTGCACCCTGGGATCAGTAAGCACGAAAGTAGTCTCACAAGGATTCCACTGCATTTAACATTACATATATTTATAAATAAATCCAAAGACCTTAAATAGCCCTTCAATTCTCTGATGTTTTCTTTGTGTTATGTTTTTTAAATGATAAAAAAAATTAAACAAGACAATGCCAAAGGTGTAGTTTCACTAAAAAATAAAAATAAAAAATAAGCTACACATCAATCATGCGTTTTTTGGCATTGACTCACTTGTTTTAAATAGACTGTTTATTTTTATTGGCATCACTGGTGAATAAGACTAAACAGGGACATGGGAAAGCAAGGATTAAAGAGAACTTGAAAGAAAGGAGAACCTCAGACAAATAAGAGTTGGAAGGAAAAGAGAGAAAGAGAAGTGCTGTTGTAAGATAAAAGAAGACTGACAGGAGGGGCTCTGCTTAATTTTCATTTGTATTTGTGGAGAGCTTTGTGAGCAACATAAAATGATTCGATATTCTTGAATGATCTGAAATCTGTTCTTGATTTTTTGGTGCGACAGATCTCACAAACACTGATTCCAGAGTTTTCTATGATGCCACTATCAACAAATCCCTCCAACAGCCTTTTTTATTCAGTCACCCATTGTACATTTATCTGAGAGTTTCTTTGTGTACTGAGTAATTTCCATGTTGTGAGGTTTCTTGTCTTCAGTTACCTCCAGTTTTATGCTTTAGTCAGAAAACTCACATAGCATTCAAAAAGGAAAACTCAAAGCAATATAGACTTTTGTGCCTTTTACAAAGAATTAGAGCTGTGTGCCCCTACCAATATAGCAATATATTATATAAGGTCAATACTCCTTTTCACATGCCTCTAATACAGATGCATTTTATGAGGTAGAACAGCAAACACTGAATCACTCTAGTAGAGATACACAAAACAAGTAATTATCGCTAGTTGCAGAAAAATAATTATGCAGTTGTGTGATGAAAACCAGTTTTTAACTGGGAGGAGAAATTCTACCAAAAAAAGCATGTGGAAAAGCTAAATGTTGTGTTCTGGAAAATAAGCCATTCTGTAAAACTTCCTAATGCAGCTGTATCATCCAGACGAGGTACCATACTTTTTTTTTTTTTTTTTTAAACAGCACACTGCATACTGGATGTAATGCAGGATGCTGGTATATAAGACACACATAATTACTGCTATTTTCTGTTAGCTTTTCTATCAGAGTGACCATTTTCTCTTATCAATTCATCTAGTATTTTAGTAAGAATACCCTTTATTGTCATCTAATGCTTACCAGATAGTTCTTGATTATGATTCAATAGACACCTCAGATCACTACCCGTTCTTATCTGGAGTCAGCTATTTACTATAATAAATTTTACTGGATGTTCTCTGTGTCCAAGATATATAAAATAGCATTTAGTATCCAAAAAAAAAAAAGGGATTGGGGCTTTATTTGTAATGTAGTATCTTTTTCCTTATATTATATAGGACACCAACGAAATGTGTCCATTTCTACAGAAGTTGTTTATCTCAAATATCTACAGTGAGTTCCCTCTGCTCTGACATATACCTAGCCCCCATGGAAGCCAGAAGGATTTTGTTTCCTTACTGTTAAGCATGGCTGTTCTGGGCCCTTTAACTAAATCCACTACCATGAATGAACTTAGAGCAGAAACAGCAAGTACAGCTACATTTAGGCTTATATCAGCATTTCCATTTAACACATTTTAAAACTACATTTAAGTAATGTGGAGGTTATGACATGAAGTGACAAAACCTAAGTGTGTGAGCTGGATGAAACTATCTTTAGCCAGGCTTCCTGGGCCAATGTAGTGAAGTATATGGGCTAAAGAAAGAGGCTTGGGTTTGCCTCTGAATTTTCAGGAGTGTGAAGGCTCTTTTTAAAGTCTTCATATTAAACATATCTTATCTATACACCATAATGGCATCTGTGGCCAGCAAACAAGCCCATGAAGCTTGAGGAAGTTTCCATCCTAATCCTTTTGATTGCTTCTTGCTGCCTCCTCTCTCTCCTCACCCCCACCCTCAGTTGCGTGTTGGACTCCATACCTCTACAAAATGAAAAGAACAAGCAAAGAGGACTTCTTTTGGTGCAATTTTTCGATGGTTGGTTTTAAGTGATTCATAACTTTCCTGAGCAAAGCTTTGAAATTGGTTTCGTAATTTGGGGCTGGAAAAGAAGTGGTCAAGATAGAACCTTTAAAAATCCATTTTATGATAGGATGACCACTGCAAACAAATGATAAATGTATCTGCATTTAGCCTATCTGTACACATATATCTATATATTCTTATAATATATAGAAGGCTTGATGCAGATACCTATGTCTCTATACTCGTTTCAGCTTAGTTATTTTTGCTAATATCTTTGGGACACTTACCAATTGTAAATCTGTCTTTGTCCCCTCGTTTCCAAATTTGTTCCAGAGCTTGATAGTAAATACCTATGTTGGCGTGACAGATTACATTGCCTTTAATAATAAATTATTATATACCATATTCTAAATGTTTTAGTAGACTACTATTTTCCCTCAACAATTTTAATGACATAGTAAAATCAAATATAAATTCTCAAATGGTGTATATTGGGGTTTTAATAAATACTAAATATCACTAAGTATTTTTCTGTTTTATAAATTGTTTTATTTTAAAAGAGGTAAAGTTTTCTTGTAAAACTTGGCAAAATAAGTATTTGTTGCTAATCTCACCACTTATTTTGCCTTAAAGCATATTAGATTATTCTGGTTATTTAATATTAATAAGTACTCCTAAAAAAAAGTAGATCTGCTCATTTGGGATACTGGGTTTTACATAGATTGTGAAGATTAGTGTGATTAAGTACTCTGAATTCTTAAATAATCATTTTAACCACTTCTAACAAATTTAAGTTGAATGCTTTTAAAAGTTCCTCTAAAACCATCGTAGGTTTTATTTTGTAAAATCTGCTTCAAAAATTAGTCTACCACTGTGAATGAATTGCTTTTAATAGAGAGACTGGGGGAAAGAAGGGAAAGGGAGATTTAGGAGGAGAAAAATGTCAAGTGAATCAATATGATTAATTAAATTAAATGTGGATTTATAAAACTCATATTCATAGATTTACACAATATATTCACAGTGACATTTAAAACGTGTTTTGAAAATCCCTAAATAAAGTCCCATGTACATGAAGATATTTTCCATCTTTAAGAAATAAAAAAAAAAACTTAACAACATAATAGAAGCATATAACTTTACTGCCATCTACTATATATTTCAATTGTTTTTTGACAGAAAAACTGGGACAATTTTAATATGTAGAAGTTTTAAAGGAAATTATATCCATCTTTGCTACTTTCTGAGTTATTTATGCTTAACCCAAAAGATAATCTTGACTACTAATGTAACACAAGTAGTTTTTCTTGTTTTAAATTCACATCCAGGTCATTTTGATGTTAACCCATTAAGTTTACCTATTTGGTGTTAACCCACTAAGCTCACACTATGCTGTTCTTCTACTGGATGACTAAATTGTTAAACTTAACGGGTCAAATATTCCTAAAAACAAAAGTTAATTTTCACAAGTTGTGAAATACAAGGTGGAGGAAAGGAGCTGGTTCTTAGGTTTTGTTTTTTTAAAATTCAGGTAATACAAAGATAAAAGTGGTACCTTAAATCCACTTGTAGAATTAATGTCTGTGAATGATAAAAATAACAGGGTCATTAGCATGGCACAACACCTAACATAAGAGATTTGGAGAGAATATTCAGGTTCAGACAGTAAGTAATGATGTGATTTGTACGCAAATCAATTTAACTTAAGAAAACTAAGAGTCTTTAGATAGTAATTCTAAATTGCAATTAATTCCTTTCCTCCCAAAAGTCTGTTAGTGTTGCTGGGTTTCTCCCCCAATCCTGTGTATTTCATATTAGTATAAAAATTTTTATACCAGCTTTCCTGAAGAGTATATTTATTTTATAAAAATTCAGTCATAGCCCAAGCTATTTTAACAAATGACAATTTTTTCCCTGTAAAAAAAGTTCTAAGATAAAGATTTTGCATCACAGAAAAAAAATGGAGGAAAATCGAGAGAATACTTTATTTCCTTTAGTAGCTTGCTATTGATGATGAGAAACAAGGAAACAAATGTAATTGGTAAAAACAAAAAACAAAAAACAAAGGAAGTTTCAAGTGTCTCAAATAGGGGAATATTTTTAGTTGTAAATAGCTCAATTTTATTTCTAGGTCCTAAAATATGTGTCCCTGCCCCCCCCAACCCAATCTTGCTTCCAGTTTCAATACTTCAGCCTTATCAAAGTAAACAAGCTATTGTTAGAATAGAAAACCCAGCTAGGTTTGAGGGCTGCTGCCACTTCCCTCTCTTCCTAACACAATCCCGTGCCAACAGCTTTTGGAAAAGGGAAGAAAGAAAGGTCTGCTACTGTGCTGTGTGGAAGCAAAGGGGCAGAGGGGCATCACTTCAATCTCTTGGCTCTGGTCCTTTCTCAATCTCTCCCTCCCTCCCTCTCCCTCCCTTTCCCTCTCTTTCTCATCTCCAGAGAAAAGAGATGCTCTTCATTCACAAAACAAAACAAGAAAATCTCTATAATTATTTTTGGCTCAGCTCCATTGAAATGCATTCTCCTGGAAGCATCTCTGTTTTAGATTAAAACAATGCTTAGAATATCCATTCTCTCCTCTTTCTTTCTCACTCCCTACCCCGGGCAGGCCACCCCCAAACCACACCGCTCTTCCCCATCCCACCCCATTTTTCTCTTGCTTTCGTATTTCCCAGGCTTGGTTTCTCTTGCTCTCTGTCCCTGCCTTTGGTTGTATTTTTTCTCAACCATGCCAAACTTAAGGCCTCAGAGATTGTTACCATCAGTGCCTACAAGTGTAACTCAGGGTCTCCATGCTTAGTGTCAGCTGTTCAAGACTCATAACGCTTTCCAACCAGGAAATATCCCCCAACCCTGTGTCACTTATTGTGGTGTATGATTGTTGATTTGTGATCTGATGTTTCAAAGTGAAAAAACAGATGACTTCTAGCCTTGTCCTGTTCAGTAAAATTGGGAATAAAGTTTACTTTCTCTTTCTTGCGGCCCTCTTCAATACCCAGTCCTCAAAAGGCAAATAAAATCTTCATTGTCCTTAGTATGTGGTAGTTATTGAGTTCTAGGGGTAAGGCATGGAAAATTATTATTTTAAAAATCAATTTCCATCATTTAGTCACTGACAAAATTTGGCTCACGAAATCAGAATATATCTATTAAATTTTTTTTCTATCAACAACTCTATCTTTGATTTTGTTTTCCTTCAGGGCAAAAACTTTCACCATTTTTCATTTTGCTAAGGGAAAAAAATTACAGCAAATGAAATAAAGAATCCCTGCTATTGTATACATATTAGTAAAGTTATCTGTGCTGTAGGGTTCGCTTCCCTAAATAGTGGGAAGCAAGATTTTTATTTATAATGACGTATTTTGTGGAATTCCAGTTTCTTACACCTCTCAGTTTTTGGTGACTGTAGATAAAAGTTGCTGATAAACCTTTCATTGACAGAGGTAGATCTGATACTACTTTCATTAGCATTAATGTTTTCTATTTCTTATTTGTTAATTGGAATAATTAATTTGCACTCATTTCAGATTCTTTGTTGCTAGCAAAGGCATCCAACTTTAGTACCTGTCACCCATGGAATATATATCCTGTTTAAGAGTTCATACTTGCTCCTTTGAACAACGAATGTTTTGTATGGATACTGTAATCACATATCAGTAAGAACTAGCCTTCCTGCACTATCTTGACAAACAAAACAAAATCCTGACAGTTGCCCAGATGTGAAATGTCTCTGGGATTTCCTATCTGCCCAATAACACTAAAGTAATCTTGTAAGCATATATTTAAAAGAGTTTGGGAATCTATTTCTAAGCCCTCAAAAGAACTCTGATTCCTGAACTCTATTTGGTTTACCAAATAAAGAGAGATAAAGAAAGCGGGGGGGGGGGGGGGGGGAAGCCACACACACTGCCATTAATTATACTGTAAACATTTAATAAATATTCTTTCTTTCTATCCTTGCCCTTTTCAAAAGGAAAGGTGGTAATTTACATGTGCTATGCCTTTTTCTTCTCATTGTTTTATTTCTTTTCTTCCTGGCTTTCTTTTCTACTTCTGTAGAAAAGAGGTGGACATGTTTGAGAAGATAGAAATGTTTACCTAGTACATTTTTTTTTCATATAAAAAAACAGCCTAAACACCTTCTACTTTGTCTTTGAAGCTTTGTTAAACCACTAGTTCTGGAAGCTGCATCTTAATTACAAAATATTATAAAGAGAATATAGTAGGAATATACAACCTTTGATTCTCAGCCAAATGAGAGGAAGTTTAATAGCAATGTATGGTTGCAGGAATGGTTATGTTTGGGATCCATATGCATGTTCAACTCACACATTCAGGCAGTGCAATAAAGCAGGGAAAAAACAGCTGATACACAAAAGGGACCGTCTAGACAGTACCCCATCAGTCTGGCTAAATTTGGTGCTGGCATTCCCAGTGGGATTGTAATATAATTGTTCTGGTGTCTGCGTTCATTCCCCCTGTCAAACACCATTCCAAATATATATCCTTCTCCCCCCAACCCTTTTCCTTCCATAAATGTGAAGCCCAAACTGTGCCATGCTAGAAAGGGTGTTAGATGGCCCAACACCAAGAAAATGTTATAATTTAGCAAAATCACATTGTTCAGTTTCTTTAAGAAAAATTCCTGTTACTTCCTAACAACAGATAGAATTAATTCCAAATTTTGATAATTTAAATTAGAACATGGAAAAATTTCCATGCAAATACAAATAACCTTGAAATATTGAGGACTTTAGGTGAAAGTAAATAGGCCTTTTACCCCCTTTATATTTATTAACCTTTGTTAGAAAATTTAACAGAAATCAGAGATGTGAAAGTGTAATGATGGACATGGATCATAAATTCTAATGAAGAAAGGCTAATGAAAAAAATGTTAAGCGAAAGCACTGAAAAAATGCAAATTGTGTATTTTTTCTTTCTTAGGTTTGAAAGTCATAATATGTTTTCTCTCTAACCATCTTTTGAAAGTTAAATTTCTCTTAATTTTTATATGAATGATTTCTTCCTGTCTTGCTCGCTCTCTCTTTTTTTGGGGGGGTGGCTTTTTAAAGGAGAAACCAAAAATATTGTTTCACTGACTTGTAACTATCAATATTTTAAAAATATTTTGGTTTGAGACATCATGAAAATGAAAATCACTACTTACAGAATAAAATAAACTAAAGGGCCTGTCATTAAAATGAATAATGCATATATTATTGACAAAAATGCTTATGATATAAAAACTTCTACACCATTAACATTTAAGCAGTCAGATTTTTTTTTTTAAGAAAAATGCAGATTTTTGGATTGCCATATAAAATAATAACCAGATACACTTACTTTATTTTCTGTTCCCAAGTGTCACCTTTGGGCATTGTTTAGATATTAAAATTGACCAGGAAATGTGTTTTTTAAATCTTTTTCTTTTAACTACAAGAAAAATTATCTTGAGAAAGAGGCTGAGCTCTTTTGTTTTATTGATTATGGGTCTGTATTTGTACTTCCTATTTAGAGGTTAGTAATCCTTTCTTGGATCTTATAAATAGAATTTGTCTCCCATCTCAGCAGTTTTGAGACGCTTGGTAGACTAGGATCCCAAGTGTGTGAAGAAGTCCATACCCTCATCAGGGACCAAACTAACTAGAGCAAATTCAAAGAAAATAGTTCAGGCACTAGATCCTGTCTTTATCCAACTTTAGAAGGCTGAGAGACAAGTACACCAACCAAGACAGGGCTAATGAGAAATGGCTGTTTCAGGAAGAAACAAGACACAGGGTCTCAACTCGCACAAAGACAGAGCACAATTGCACAGAAAATCACCACCAAAGCAATCAGGAAACATTCAGATACATTTACAGATGTCTTAAAATTCTCGCATAAAAATGAAAGATTAAAGATTATAGATGTTTTAAAACTCTTGCATGGAAAAGAGTTTGTATCCTTCTGTTTTTTAAAATAGTGATTTCATATTTTTTCCTTCTTTGTATGGAATTTTTCTTTTGGCTTTGCCCATGAGTATGAGAAACACAGCATTTTAAAAAGACAAAATAACACTTGAAGAGTGGTTGCGTGAAGATGGGTGGGTTGCTTGTGATTGTTTTTTATTCACTTTATTTTATTTTATTTTTTTACCTTATGTACTGGAGGAAAGTAAAAGGCCTGGCTGCAGACCTCTCTGAGATGAAACAGTGTAGCAAAATCTGACTTTTATACTTGATTTTCAAACTATTGAATAATATCCTATGAGACCTCTTAGGTCTTAACTGGATTAAAATGAATATATTTGTGCTCTGGCTCTTTTCAGCTAACTAATGTGCATGTGAATTGATAGTGTGCGAGGTAGCGGGTGAGAACAAGTATATGTGACACTGGGAGAAGATGCGGCTCCGGGCTGAGGGTGACTGTGTGAAGGAGAACGCAGGATGGTGTGGGCTGCCTCCAAAGAGTGGGAGAAACGAAAATTAGCAGGCCTTGGGGTCTGGTGGGTTTTGTCGGGAGCCAGAAGAGAGGCTTAGTTGGGAGATGAAGAGGGAGGGGAAGCGTGGTAGTGAAGGGAGGGAGGAGAAGGGGGTGTGGCGTGTGCGTGTGCGTGTGTGTGTGTGTGTGTGTGTGTGTGCGCGCGCGCGTGCGCGCGCACGCTCACTCGCGCACGCGTGTGTGTTGGCTCTGAGATGTCAGTTATGGCTGAGCTTCGGGTTTTTGTTTTGTCGGTTCCCAGCGTAAATAGGCTGGAATTTCAGGTTCAGGTTGGAGTGCGGGCAAAGGCATCGTAGTTCGAATTTCTTTTTCTGGCCCTTCACTGTGGTTGCCCTTCCGAACATTGCTGCTGCTACAGAGGAGGAGTGGGGGGAGCAGCGAGAGATGGGGGTCTGTCTGCAGCTGCCCCTCTCACACTTGAATAAAAGAACTTTTTTTTCAGGGGTAGGGAAGCTGTGAATACCTTTCCCAATAAGAGATGAGGCATATTGAAAACTATATTAAATTACCCTGATTAACAATTTAGCCACGAACAGGGGAGCTTTGGGAGATCTCTATAGGCAGAACTGGGGGCTATTCATGCCAGCAGCTAAGAGGTCGAAAGGTTTCTGAAGTTCACAGGCTCAGAGCCTTTGTTATGCTAACAGACAATCTCAAATCAGCTGCCTAGTGGAGTGTGAAATATAAATGATTCCTTGAGAACTTCCAATAAGTTGTCACTCTTGCTCTCCAAATACCGGGACAGGCTGCTAATTTCTAGCAGGCCCTTTTGCAACATCGCTAGCCCTAAATGAATGCCTTTGTAGTTCAAATAATCTTTTCAAGGGAGCTGTCCTATCATCATAGCCCAAATGCATCTTGGTTTTGACTATTAAATGAAAATCAGGGCTCAGCAGTGCTTGACTTTTCCAAGCTGCCCGATGTTTGGGAAGGGTGGTGGCAGCTCTCATGCACAACAAGTTAGCACCCACTGCAGGAGGGCCGGGGCATTAATAACAGTGCAAGGCCCCAGGAGCTACCCCAACTCTCACCCCCCACTCCCTACCAGGAACAATGCACTGGGAGAGATTTACGTGGCTTCCCTCAGGCTAGACTACCTTCCTCTTTCAGCCACACCAACATGTCTCTGATTTATGGACCCTCTGTCCAAGAGGACAGCCAGCTGACCTGCTAGCATCTGACTGGTCACTTCGAAGCATCAACTTTGGAGATGGATGTATTCATTCTTCAGGGCAGGCGAGGCCAAGGGGAGGAGGGCAAGGTGTGTGTCCAGGCCATGCCCCTGGTATCAGATGCTTGTGTATATTATTTTACCATTTTCCCATAAGGAGGATGCAAACATGGCTTATGATCTTGGGTATGACCCTTGAGCATGTCCAGATGGACAGAAAGAGGTTCTAGCTCCCTGAGTCCGAATTATAAAGCTTTTTAAATAAGGAAAACCGCTCCCCATTCCAAAACCAAGACAAGTTGCAGAGAGTCAGCATGAGAATCTATTTGGGAAAGCAAGCATGTGCCCAGATTTAAACATTTTACTAAGAAAGGACAAAGCTAATTTATACCAAAAAAAAAAAAAAAAAAAAAAATGCAAAGAGGAGGACAGAAACCAAAGAAATGAGAAATCCATTTCTATCGGTCTTTACAAAGGAAGGGGTTAAACCTTAATAGTTGTAACTTGGGTCCTAAAAATACTGATATTTTTGGTTCTGTGTCCTCTGTGTCTTTGCTGAAATACAGAAAGGTATATGATATCACATCACAGAAGTCTCTGTTTTTTTCCAGACAGAGCAGGATTGATTTTTGGCAAGGAATGGGGGGAAAAAATCAAATGGGCTGTATTTCTTAATAGATTCCTGAGGTAAGTTTATAAACATATAAACATACAAAGTCAATATATTTTAATACACCCTTAGGTAACTTTATAAATCTTGACGATACAGCTCTACAGAAAAGCCAAGGGCCTCGATTCCCCTTCGTCGTTGTCTTCGTCTAACTATGTTTCAAAATACACCAACGATTCTGAGGGAGTTCATTTTGATTGATACAGAAACTGGTTGAAGTGAACACTTATTTCTTCTTTGGGTATACTAAGACTTACCCCTATATGTTAATACACTAATTACATATAAAAAAGCGGTAGTGTAACTTACACCAATTTTGAAGTCATCCAGCTTACATGTTTAAATATTACTTCTAAAAAAGCCAGAATACAAAATATAATGGTAAAGGACTCTGGGATTCAACTCAGAGAATTTGGCCACCAGAATAGGAGAGAGTATTTAGGAATCAGGTCATTATTTGTGTTTCAAATCCTTACTTGTTTCACTCAGGAAAACAACCTGCAAATAATACGGGCTAGGAAAAAATCACTGACATTACTTCAGATTACTGACATTAAAGGAGTTAAAAAAAAAAAAAAAGTTCGTGGTCTCTTCTGCCAAATGCCAGAATTAGATAGTAATTTGTTCTGGATATCCTCACCCCCTTTTCAGAGGGCCTCAGGGTTCTGGTTATCCTTATTTCAGAGCTAGCAGCATGAGGGGCTTCAGATACACTTCTCATGACTCACAAAACGGCAACGCTGGTAGCTCAAAGTTCGGCGGTGTGCCACAACTTGCTTAAATTTAACTTTTCATCCCCTCTCCGTTTACAGAATGTTAATTAATATGAAACTGTAAGCCTCTACATGTTATTGACACATGCTGGATATTCAAAGGAGAAACACCTTCTCTGTGCTTCCAAATACTTACTTTACCACTTCCAAGTGTCCTCTCTCTTTCCCGTCTTTAACACATCAAAACAGGGAAGAAAGCGCTTTTGTGTTATAACTACAGAGAAAACATTTGAGAATGTGTCAGTGCTGTGAATACCAGCACCAGTTTGGGGGTTGGTTTGTTTTTCCCCCTGCCGTGGTATTTCTTTTCCCTTTGCTTTCGCTGTCTTTAAACTCTGGCCACTCTGAGAGAAGCAATGGTTGAAATGAAAAGTTAGGACAAATTGTATGAAACCTGTGTGTTGCCAGAATATGAGCATGATGAAAGCAGTGTCAGGGCACTACAGAGCCAGACCAGCTCTCCACACACAGAAAATTAAAATTAAAAAAATAAAAGCTGGTCTTTTTTGCTTTCTTAAAGACTTAAGACCTAAGAGAAAGTGGGAAATTCCTATTTAAAAAAAAAAAAAAAAAAAAAGGCAAGTTTCCAGGGTTGCCATTTCTCCAGATTGGGGGGTGTCTGAATGCGTGTGTTTGTGTGTGTGCATGTGAGAGTGTGTTTGGGGAGAAAAGAAAGAATGGGGGAGGAGGAAGGGCAGATAACTTTACTGACATATTAATTCTTTAGATAACAGTAAACGAATGGTCCAAATAGACATTTGTTTCCCCTAATAGGTTTTGTGCAGGTCTCTTACAAGCTGTGGCATATGCTTCATTTATATGTATATTTATTTAGAAGGGTTGAGAATAATAGGTGTAGTTTGTCTATAGTCGCAGTTATTATTTAAAGTCCAAAGAGGTTACAACTTTTTTCTACCCCAAACACAAATACAAAGGTCTCTTGTATGTGCTTCCTGCATTACTTTCAAGGCCAATTAAAAATAAAGATAATATTCTAACTCTCTCGAGCCTTGGGAAGAGAAAAGAGGCTAAAAGGCAAAAGGACTCCAAGATGGCTGCCTCTTCCTTCTTCCCCTCCTTACTGCCTGTTTTCCACATAGAAATTAATGTAATATTTTGTTTAGAAATCACATTGTAGGTCATTTGCAAATGAGACAGCCTCGGAGGCACCAATATCTGCCTAGAATACTCTCATGATGCCATGGAGGTATGGAGAGATTAAAATGCAAACATTCAAATGTATTTAGATTTGTACACAGTGACTGGACTCACATACATACACACTTGAATGTGTGAACAACACACACAGCTGCAAATGGAATAAAGGGCCGAAATCCTTCTTAATTCTTAGGACAGAAGAGAAAAGGAGGGCTCCAGGCCACCTCCTTCGTCCCCAAAGGTTCAAAAATGCCCTGTTCATGGTCTGGATTCAATTTTTAAAAAAAAGATATATCTTACTGATGACTCTCTCATTAGGCAGACTTCTAAAGTCTGGGGAGGCAAGATTTCCATAAATTATCTCTCTAACTCATCTCATGCTGGTGTAAATGCAAAGCTAAATTTTTTTTTTTTTGCATTTTTTTTTTAATAGAATACCAAGCTAACCAGTTTCCTGACTAACATGGTAAAGGATTAAGATGGCTAGTAATTACTGCTATTAATTATAATAAATATATATTCTCAACGATAAAATCCCACCCATAAAGCTAAACTTAAAATAATGTCGAGAATAAATAAAAGTATATTTGGGGCTTTATAACAGATTTATAGCAGGTTACTCTCTAGACTGGAGTGCACCAGGCATAGAACAAAGCAAATGGCTTAGTTCCTATAGGAAATATATTAAAAAGGAAAAAAAAAAAGAAAGAAGCCCACAACCCTTTATCTAAAAGCCATCAGGGACAAGCACTCAATACAAGTTAACAAGCAGGAACTGATAAGATAACATTTATATGAGGTCAGAAGTCAAATGCCAGTCAAAGGCTTTTAACCTCTTGGGTCATAAACAGGAATAGTTAAAAGTGAGAGGTAGTTATTTATCGGATTTTAAGGGTACCTGATCATTGCCAGAGAATCACCAATGATGAAACTAATTAGGATTTATAGAAAAAGAACTTTGTAGCTGTTCAAAGAAAATTAACCTACAAACCCATAATTCTGCAATTGGTAGAGAGCAAAACAAACAGAAAAAAGCCCCTTCTTTTGAGGGGGAAAAGAAATTTAGAAATTTAAACACAGTTAGTAACAAAATCTCTCTCAGGAACAATAATTTATAGTAACTGTATATACCAATTAGTATGTGGTAAATGATAGACCTTATAAATTCTGTATTAACCATCTAACAACAAAAATAAGCATTATATAATTTATTTTCAATTTTTGCCCTTTTTCTTTTACTCCCCCTTCAGACCTCTTAAATTAGGCAGGATATAACTCCAATATTACAATACTTCTTGCCCTCAGAATGCCGTCATTTATAAATTTAAAAATACATATGTATTCTAATGGCAGTTATTTAAAAACATCAGAATATCGAAACTGCTTAATTAAAATGTTATCTTAATCTATCCAGAGAAACAGATGTCTCTTCCTTTATTTGCTGTCAGAATATTTTCCTTTGTTTTGATTTTTGTCCTTTTTGTCTTTTTTTTAGGTTCACATTCTAAACAGTTCCTGGTCTCAGAGTCCATGCTGGCTTATTATTTTCAAAGCATACCACCCCCCTTTTTCTCTTTTGCAATAAAAGAAAGCAGATCTAGATATTTCTTTCTAGAGAGAGATAGAGGGATTGTTGTTAGGCCTGCTAAGGCCCACTGTTTCTTTAAACAGAGTCCACAATACACTAGGCGAACATTGTGGATTTAAAATGCTTTTAAATATTTATCAGAAGTATTTTATCATCATATTCAAATGACACCTGGAGTGCACTCACCTTTATTGACAATCTCTGTTCTGAAAGTCCATTTGCTTCCTTAAAGCCCCCCAAGCAGAACAAGGACTACCCGTTTTCATTCAGTTAATGTTTAGTAAAAAACCAAGCAACCTTAATCAGCATGCTGATTGCATCGTCAACTAACAAATAATTTACTACTCTGAGCATTGCATTCCATTAAAAGCTCATTAAATTTTCTGTTCTCCAATGGGAGGTTTAGCTTTTGAACTGCATGCTTTTGCTTCGAATGATCATTTATTCAATTTTTGCAAAATGTTGTGTTTTTTTTTTTTTTTTCTGAAGTATAGGTGAGCATTTCAATACCTATAGACTGCAGACATATGGAAACACAGTACAGGGTTTGAGAAGGTTCCATTTGATTTATAGACTCTGTTTAATAAAAATTCAACATAATCTCTTGCACTTTTAGAAAATCCTGAAATCACTGAGTGTATCTGTGGTTATGTGTGACCCAAAGGTAGCCTCAGAAATATTAATACATAATAGAAAATATCAAATCTCTTTTTAAAAAAGAAAGCTTTGATTTCCCTTTTCCACATATTATAGCTATTGTTATTTTTAGTATTTTTATCCTTGTAAATAGCTGTTTTCTCCTGATTCAAAAAGGAGCATGACACCACAAAGGTCTTACCATATTTGATGCCAAACTTAATACCTCTGATATATGTGTGTGGGGGGTGGCTAGTAACCCAAAGAAATCCACATTTCTTGGGGTTTACGCATTTTTTTTACAAACTCATAATCCCCTGAATTATTTCCACGCCCTAGGAAAGAGTATATTTATTATTTTTAATTTAGGGACATGTAGGAAAATATCGGCCCCCAAATTAACATGCATCTTTGGATTGCTAATTGTGCTCATTGCAAATTTGGGTCATTTTGCATGAGTGACTCTAATGTAGGGCTGAGATTGCCATGCAGCGCAGTGGATTCCTGATTCCCCGCGCTAATCCTGAACTCGGTGATTGTGTCAGGTGCAGTTCTGTATGCTCTAGCAGCTGGCTCATCCTCATCAATGCAAATAAGGCAACTCCTACAATCAGAGCCTTGTGAGTGTGAGGCCTGATTGCTGAGGGCAGGCTAAAGCACTACACAGACTCTCACTTTCAAATCACTCTAAGTGACAAGACAACTGCAATGTCCCTCCAGTTCAAAATCAACCTTTTGAAAACAAAACAAGAAGAGGATGGCTACAAAGAAGAGGAAAACCCCAGTGTTTTGGGAAATGGACTTGTTTAGATGGGCTTTATTTAGATACAGGGGTAATCTAAAGCTCATTTCAACAAATAGTTCTTTAGCTCCTCTTCTGTGTAAGATACTTGGTTTTAAGGATCACAGAGGGGCAGAGGTGAGGGAGACACTGTCCCTGCCTTCAAGGAACCCTGCCATTTGATGGCAGAAAATCCCGAAAAGGAACATAATAACATAATTGTTACTAAGGCGCGGTCACCAAGATCCTAAATGAAAGCTGTGAAACACATTTTTACAGGAACTGTTCAGAGATGGCATTATGGCGCCGATGTCAAGAGCAAGACTTCTGGAAGCTTCGGGTTCAAATCCCAGCTCTGCCACTTACTTGCTCAAGTTCATTCACCCTTCGGCAATCTTAATGTCCTCCCCTGCAAAGTGGTGGTGAGAGAAGTGTCTACCTCCCACGTTATCTTAGAAGAAGGAAAGGGGAGATCCCGTATACAACACACTTGCCACAGTGCTTGGCACATCGTAAGTGCTCGGTAATGTCAGCTCCGATTCTCATTCTTTCCTCTCTAACATATCAAGAAGAGGGGAGGAGGGATCCAGAAAGAATAATGTGCCACTGTTTGAAAAGCATTTATCTGCTCTGCCTCTAACTCCCCATTTTACGTGCAGCAAGCACTAACCCTGTGGCAGTGAAAATACTGTAAATGTGAAAAAGCCCTGCATCTCTCCGTGGTGTCTGGACAACCCTGGCAACTCGGAACAGGAAGGAGAGAACAAGAAATCCCTGTGCTTTTCCTTTTCTTCCTTTCCAAACACGTGTGCAGACTTCCCCTGCATTTCAGCCCCACCCTCTTTATTTTACTGCCTAATCTATAAAGGAGGATTAACAGCCGCACGCTGCTTTGGCATAGAGCAGATTCTGGGTGAGGACCTGTAGGTAGAGTCTAATGAATACAATTTTCTAGGACTGTGAGTGCATATTTTTAGCTGCATGCTGGGCTCCAGCGTTGGCTCTTGAGACAGAGGAACAGATCCTTTGATCAGACTTGGGTGTTGCTCCCAGCAGAACCTTTTTCGGGAAGTAGCTGGGGGGGAAAATGTCTTCTGTTTCCAGATTTGTCCTTTGTACTCTTATCAATTCAGAGTCCCGATAACTGGTCCCAGTAAGTCTCACTACAACACTGAAGATACACCCGTGTGGGAAGCAGAGGTACTCCCAGGCAGGAACAGCTCCACTTTCTGGCAAGAGAGGGTGGCTGGGGCTCGAGCCTGTGGTTGTGATCCTTCCCCCTCGGAGAGTAAGCGAGAGGTAGTTAACCTTCCCGGGGGAGGTTTGGCTCAGACAACATCATAGACACCATATCCCCCCTGGAGTTACCCAACAATAAAACTGCTTCCTTTGCCAAACACAAAGAATGGTCTAGAGTTGGGTATTAGGAAACAGCAAACCATATAAAGAAGAATGGGAGGGAGGGAGGGAAGGAAGGAGACAAAAGAAAAGGAAAATACAAGGGAGGATGGAGGACAAGAAAGACAATACATGAAAAGAAAGTATAACGCCAGGTCTTTTCTGCTTTGGTTTGCCAGCGACAAGGCAGCCATCCAGTCTGGTCTTGATTTTAACCAGGGCCATGGCAAGGATGGGGGGGGGCGGCGGTGGGGGCAGGTAGTGAAGAGGTTTCCATGCGGGGCCAAGCGGGGCAGGGATGAGGCGCCAGGTCTTGGGGAAATGCTGACTTTAAGACCTTGGCAGTGGGAGAATGTGAGCAAGATGGTAAGTGATTTGATCTCTTCCATTCCTACTCAGGACCCTCTCCTTCTCTTTCTAATAGGATTAACAGATATTTTCCTAAGCAGAAATCAAAATGTGTCAAATCATCTGAGACAGTCAATTTGTTCACAATGCCCACATTCTTCCAGTACGGATGCAGCACTATTCAAAACCAGTTTCATTTGAAGAGATACAATGCAGCAGAGAGGTAAACATTTATCTTCATAATCTTAGACTCCTTTCAGACTGCTTAATTTTTCCCAGTGATTTTCCCCTCCTCTTTCACTCCACCCCCAAGCTCTGCTTCAAAACATTCAGTACAAAAAAGACATGACTTCCCCAGAGGATTCGGGTCTCAGTGATCCTGATGATGCAACGTGTGCTCTCCATTATTCCTGGGAGCTCCCTGGATGTCTCTCTGCATCCCGCCTCACTGCTTCTGTTGTCCTTAGGTTTGCATCACTCCCAAATCTTCTTCAAACACCTGTGCAGGTGACTTCCACCTCTTCCTCCTACCTCATCCCAAGTCAGCAGAACTCCTTCCCCCCTCCACCCTACCCGTGCTTTTTTCTCTTATTGCTGTTTTTGTATTATCTTTGTCCCCACCAGCACAGCCCTCCGCAGCTTCTCCTTAAGGAAGCATTAAGTTGCCTTTCTTTGTGCTACCTTAAAACTGCTTGTCCTCCTCCAGCTCCCTTTGAACACAAGGACCAGTGTCACCTTTGGAACAATGAATGAAAGTAGTTAGAGTGGGATTCCAACTTCACATTGTTGGCATTCCTGAAAATCTCAGGAGTTTTCATCTCCCCCACCTCCTGGAGACCCCATAAGATATCAGCAAGTAGAAGCTCTGAAATGAATAGAAACAATAGCTACTGGTATATTTTATTCTTAAGGTTTGAATAGTAGACATTGAGCAAGGAGAATAAAGTCTCATTTTTTCCTTTTTTCTTACCATTTGTAGATTCAGTACACATGTATAGATAGTTTTTTTTTTTTTTTAAGTAGATTGCTGACAGCATTTTCTGTAATAACATATTTTCCGTTGATGTATTTTAGGTGTCTGTTTAACCATAATGCTCTCTGTGATCATGGTGTCAAAATATAATGAATCGGTCCATTCTACCTAGAAAACCCTCACCACCATTTTCCCTTCCCCACCTGTTAAAATCCTATTCATCCTGCAGGATCCAGCTCACACCGTCTCTCTGGTAAAGCATCCCAGATCCTCCCTGGAGAATTCTCCCTCCCTCAATGCTCCCGTTTCAGGTGTTTCTGCCTCTGCTCTGATTGGAGTCCAAATAGTATTCGGCTGTGGCTGATGTGTCTGTACAAGGAGACTATGAGGCCTGGAGGACAAAGAACTTACGTTCTCCTTTCTGGACTCCCTGCCGCGCCTAGAAGTGGGCCTCACGTTGCAGAAGGGGGCTGTCACCTGAGGACAAAGTGTGGATGACCGCCTGGCCTCACCAGCCTGAGAAAAGCCCACCAGTTCCTGTTGGGGCGTCCTCTTGGAGGAGAGCAACATGAAGCCACTCCCGGCCCGCTCGTCCTACCCCTGTAGCTGACAATGATTTCGAGACTTCCCTACATTAGAATTTTTAATACTTTTTCATCTAAATGCTCATCTTTAGTAAATACATAACTAGATGGATTGTGAAGTGAGGGAATTAAAAAGTGCTATCTTGTATCTGAACAAATAAATCATTTATATTAGCTCTTCTGTTTCTAGGCTGGTTTGGAATTGGCAACAAATACTAAGGCATCAGAACTCTTTGACATGGTGCATTCATTTATTTATTATTTTTTTAAGTGCTCTGACAAGTTGTTTACTAGGAGCCAAATGTCAATTAGGATTGGCCGGAAAAGGAGTTGCTGTGCTTCATGTGTTTGTATGTAGTCTTCGAGTCCTCCTGATTATTTTGGCTTTTATTTGCACAAGGTATTTATCTTCAAAGACTCACCACCACCACAACAAAAAAAATCCTACTTAATATTTTAACATTTGCTTAAAACCATACCTTGCTGGCAACCCTATCATTTCAGTATTGAATTTTTTCTCCTGATAAGGCAAATGACACTTTAGCCTTAGTTAATGTAAAACAGGAAGGTGTTAATCTCATTTTCAACATGTCAGCTCTTCCAGGTAGAGTATTAATACGCAAGATCTCCTGCTGGCAGACTCAACAGAATCTTTCTGGCTGTGAAGAGAAGCCCAAACCTGGTAATTTTTGCTTTCTTTTATTGTATGTGTGCAGGTCTGCTCATTCACTGCAAAAGATGTATCAGTAGCTAAATGCATGTAAAGAAACAACGAGATGTTTGCAAACTATTGACTTAACTCTGTACTCAGACACGCTGATAGGTTTGCTTTAAAATATTCACACATTACAAACATTTAGGTATGTTTGATAATAAATAGCAACTAGGTAAGGTACATTTTTAAAAGACCCTCCGAGATCCATAATTTTGCATTAGAGAACTCCAGTCCAATGTCACCATTTGTTTTGTTTAATTTGCTTTCTTGAGAACAATAATTGTAAAGATTTAAACAAGGAAAAGAATGGACTGCCTTGCTGGAGGTGTTACAAGAGTTCCATATCCCACAGGAAAGTTTAAATTCTTGAAGTAATGTGGGAATGGAACTTTGTATTTTTTTCTTCAGGGTGTAGAGATGAGAGGAAACATGGCTTCATGGTATTCAGTTGGTGTGGACAGTGTCAAGAAAATGTGTTTCCTGCAGAAATGCTTAGGAGTTTTGGTATTTGTCCTACTTGCTTTATTTTTTGGAACACTATGGGGAGTTTATAAAGGGCAGTTTCAAAAGAGGTCAGAGAGAACAAAAAAAAAAAAAAAAGAAAGAAATTGTTAACATGGTGAATATAAAAGAATATTAAAAGTTAGCTTTCTTATTGATAAATATGATTAATAGGATTTAAAAGAAATGTCATATTTCCTATTCAAGGAAGAGTTAGGATTGGCCTTTTAATCTCACACATAGGATTAGGATTTTATGTCTTCAACATCATAGATAAATGGATTATAGATATTGATGAGATGTTCATTTATGTCAACTAAAAATATGGGAGAAGCAGATAGAATGAAATGGGATCCCAGCATTGGCAACACAACACAAAACAAAACATAACAAAACCCCACATGTTTGGGCTAGGTAAGTCAAGAGTTGTGGCTGTGGGAATGGAAAAGGCGTGGCCCTCACAAGTGCCCAGCCCCCAAGGCTTCTCCCGAATAAGGAGAGATCTGAGAGGAGAAATAGTGACGATGATGCCTGAGAGGTTAATTTCTGCTCCTGTCCTCCCCACACCGTAGTCACACATTCCTGCCTCACGGCTGGGACAAGTATTATTATGACCACTTTACGGATGGAAAACAGTCCAGGGAAACGGAGACTCTCCCGAGTGAAGCAGCATTATGTGCAAGCCCCAGGCCCGGGGTTCTTCCTTTTTCTTGTTCTTTCTTTCTTCCTTGTTTATTTATTTATTTATTTGAGTTTGAGATCGGGGCTTGAAAACTGTGAAAGGAAGGGAAGAAAGATGAACCAAAAGATGTAAAATGAAGAAGGGAAAGTCACTGAGGAATTCTGAGCTGTCAAATCTATCCGGAAAAATAAGGCAGAGAAAAAGTGAGATGATAAGATCCTTTTCTTTTATTCCTGTCCAAGTTAATAACATGCACAGTGCCTCTTTTTATTCATCTCCTGTCTGTACATATTTTCCCACATACCGTCCTATAGTTATATAATTCATTTCCTTGCCCACTGGGTCAATACTCCATCACTTTACCACTTTCGTTTTGTAATGGCTTTTTGTACTCCTTGCCAGTGAAAGTGTCCCCCCAGAAGAAGATGATGACAAAAGGTAGGAGAAGCTGGACAGGAAAAGCCTGGTAAACAGGGTCCCTGTGAGAGCTACACCTGCATTGTTCCACTTCCCCAGTGGGCATGATTATGCATTTCCCCTTAAGCATGAGGCCACGTAATATTCTGTGTTTAGCTTTTACTAGTTACATGGATGAACTCACTTAAAAACGTAGTAGGATTAAATTTTAGTATTGTTCTTTGCAGCTACATAACTGACATTTATATATTGCATTTTAAATCTTCTTCTGGAAATGTAACACCCTTATAACCTGTCTAATTGGTGTCATTGTTGACTCTTTTAGTTTCTCTGGGAACAGTTTTGTAAAGTTGTCTCCCCTTATCAGCAGTTTGGCTTTCTGTGGTTTCAGTTACCTGTGGTGAACTGTAAGTAGCCTGGAAGCAGGTGATCCTCCATCTGATGAATCAGCAGAAAGTCAATAATAGCCTGACTCTGCAATCACAATGCCTACGTCATTCACCTCACGTCATCTCATCATTTGGTGTTTTATCATCTCGCATCATCACAAGAAGGGTGAGTACATTACAATAAGTTATTTTGAGAAAGAAAGAGACCATGTTCACATCACAGTATGTTGTTAGAATTATTCAATTTTAGTATGAGTTATTGCTGTTAATCTCTTACTGTGTCTAATTTATAAATTAAATTTTGTCATAGGTATGTATGTTTAGGAAGAAACAGTATATGTAAGGGTCAGTACTACTCAGTTTCAGGCCTCTGCTGGGGGTCTTGGATCAAAACCCTGCTGACAAGGAGGACTACTTTGCAACTTTAATTAAGGATTTTAAGCCTCACAAGTTAGCAGGTTTCAGATAAGATATGGAAATACTGAGAGAAAATAACCCATGTATGCAGTTAAATGACTTGCATGAGGTCACACATGTGGCTGAGTCTGAATTAGAAACTTGGACTTTTATTCCAGACTCTGCATCTTATACATTGTCTCCCAAATTCAGTTCCGTCAGTACTAAGTGCTATAGAGGATTGCATCGGAATTCCCTGTTCACGGGCTTATTCTTTTCTTAGGGTACATCCCCAAAAGTTCTAGAATGAAATTTCTAAAACATCTTTTGGAGGTAGAAAAAGTTTAAGTTAAACACCTCCAACCTAAATCTTTTTTTTTTTTAATTTTTTTATTTATTCATTTGATGGAAAGAGATCACAAGTAGGCAGAGAGGCAGGCAGAGAGAGAGGAGGAAGCAGGCTCCCTGCTGAGCAGAGAGCCCCATATGGGGCTCGATCCCAGGACCCTGAGACCATGACCTGAGCTGAAGGCAGAGGCTTTAACCCACTGAGCCACCCAGGCGCCCCCAACCTAAATCTTATAAACAAACACTCATACTATGTATTTGTAATTATATAAACATAGAGATGAGGTGCAAGCACATTTTTAGCTATAGGCGGTGAAGAAAGAAACCAAATCAAAATCACTGGTCGCCTGTCAAAATAAGTTGCAGAAAAACATGGACACCAAGATATTTTCCTTACTCAAAGCTGCCGTCGCCAAATATTCTGTCAGTCAACCAATATTTGGTACTCATTTCCTGTCAGACATTGTTTGTTAGAGTCCCAAGAGTGAACAAAACAGACATAATACCCACCCTACTGTATCAACTAATTTGGATAACTATTCTATTTCTACTACGTCTACTTTTAAAACATAAGGAACTTACCAGCCATTCATGGTATGAATTACTTCAGATGAATAATTACTTTTTCTTGATTCTTTGCTCTAGGTAGATATTAATTATAACAGTTCAGTTTTATTGTTTACGGTGAGGATGAATCCTCACACAGTGACTCTGCACTCTCTCAAATAAATAAAATCTTAAAAAAATAAAATATTATGGTTGCTTTCCTTGAGAATGTAAGAAATTGTTATATACTATTCCGTAACAGGTCCGTATTTGTTTTATAAGAAAACAGCGCCTGAATTGACTTGCTGTTAAGTAAAATTGACTTTCTGGGAAGAAATGTCCTGATTATTGTGTGACTCTCAGTCTGTCTGCACACGCTTGCACACACGTGGGTATGTCTAGATGGTTTCACTGAGGAGGATACTAAGTGCAAGATTTCAGTTTTCTGAGCAGTCACAAAGTCATGATTTGGTTGAGTTGGGCCCACTTCAGATTTGTTTCTAAGGATGACTGCCCATCTCAGGATTCCCATCAGTTTCCAAGGTCCCAAATGTGTAAGGATTTTTCCATGATCTATATCTAAATGCCAGTGATACAGGCTCTGATGGTTAGGACAAGTGAAGAATATGGGCCCCAGCCTTCCAGGTCAAAAAAAAAAAAAAAAACAGTTGATGCTCTGGACAGGTGTAGAAATCAATCTGGGCCAGTTCTCTTATGGGTTTTTGATAGAGTTTTGCCATCCAAAACTTTTTCCTCTGCTGCCAGACAAAGCAGGCTGGGTGGAAACTATGGCGGACACATCTGAAACCTTTTCAATGTTTGTGAATGCTCCATAGTTTGAGATGGTGTTAGATAAAGATTGCCTCCACCTATATAGTTTGTTTTGTTTTGTTAAAGATTTTGTATTTATTTATTTAAGAGAGAGGGAGAGGGAGAGCAAGAGAGCGAGCGAGCATGGGCAGGGGGGAGAAGCAGATTCCCTGGTGAGCAGGGAGCCTGATACGGGCCTCTATCGCCAGATCTCAAGATCATGACCTGAACTGAAGGCAGATGCTTAACCAACTGAGCCGCCCGGGTGTTCCTATAGTTTATAGTTTTTAATGTCCCCTTTTGCATCTGGACTAGAGCACAGGCATTTGACTTGGATTCCTCTAGTTAGATACACCTATGCCAGAATTTGAATCAGATGCTAGTGATGTGGGGGAAAAAAAAAAGGATAATTCAGGTTATTTCTCTCCCTCTCTCCTGTAATATTAGCTGGGGCTACAAGGTAATGCATGGCATAAAAGAACCAACTTGTCCTTAGCAGCTAGAGTTATTCCTTTATCAAATCTGTTCTGCAACACAATTTTGGACGCTAGTCTGGAAGCTTAACTCAAGCCTAGTTCTCCAGCCTTTTCAACAATTCAGTAAGTCACAAAATATCCTTTCATTAAACTCCTTTTCTGCTTAACCAACTGAAGTCACCTTTGATGGCTTGCAACTGAAGGCCCTAATGAAAATAGACAGTAATTAGGAGAGATCAACTTTATATATAGTGTTCAGGGAGGTCTCTCTGAGAAGGCTATATTTGAATGGGGCAGGAGGAGTGTGAAGGAATAAGTGATGTGAACAGCTGGGAGGAAAGCTGGAACCAAAGAACTAAGTACAGAATCCCCTGTGTGGAGCCGTGAGTCCAGCAGAGAGCAAAACAAACAAGGTCCCTGTCCTGGTCAACTTTACTCCTGGTAGGGGCATTTAGACAGTTAAGGGCAAGCAGATTGTAAGTAGCATACTTTCAGAATGTGATCAGTGTTATAAAGGAAATGAAAGAGAGAATTATAGGCTAGGGACTATAGACAGGGGGCTGTTTTGGACAGGGTGGACAGGAAGGGAGGTCACATTCCTCAGAGACATAGAAGATTAATGTCTTCGAGAAAAATCCCTGGAGTACACTGTTGGGACACCTTACTCAGGAAAGTGAGTTTCATAAGCATTCTTAAAGACAAATATTGCAGGGCCATCTCTGCCGAGGTTTGGAATGTTGGGAGAATCCAACAGATGTTAAAATGCTCTTAGAGACAAAAGCTTTTTAAATGCCAAATGTGATCATCTTTTTGATGATGATCTCAACCTTAAACTTGCCAGATACATATGACCACATTTTTAGGGAGATAGTTCTTTAACTTATGAATATTCTTTTACAAATACAAATTGGCTTAAATGTTGTTTTGGGTAGTTGCTATGTGAACAAGTACTAAAAACAAAATAAAGAAGACAGAGGCGATGCTGGTTCTTCATCACTTTGTCAGAAGCTCTTCTGGTTTGATGGACTGGGCTGTCAACAATGGAATAAAGCCAGTGCTTAACAGAAAGAAACCTCAGCTTCAAGCAGCAGTATTCCAAAATAATCTCTCAGTGAGTGGAAGTTGCTGGTTTTATGTGAGCATGAAAAATTAATTATCAATGAAAAGGCATTTACTTTTTTCAGAGTCCATATATTTATTGACAAATAAATGTTCTTTATCTCTCCAGAGGAAAGAACCATTCTCTAAAACTGTTTAATCAATTTACTGACCTGAGTCAAAGCTTTGGGAGGGAAAAGAATGTACTTTCTCAGACAGACCACAGAAAATACAAAGCAGGTGGGTCTTTGCTATGTTTGTTTTTCCAAGAGCAATTATCTGGAATACTTCTCCCTACAAAACCATAAAGTTTTTCCTACAAAACATAAACAAACTTAAAGGTAAATAAGGCAAATTGAGTATATACATCAACTCTTACTTTCTTCCCAAGACCTGGAAATGAAAGTAAAAAACACATTTAGGAAGCACAAACCAACAAAGACAGAGAGAACAGATGAGCAGAACAACAACAACAAAGAACAAACAAGCAACCAAGCAAACAACCCAGAGTCTAGGAAGAAAGTGAATGAGTGGTCAAGAGAACTTAATGGACCTGAGAATGCAGATCCCAAAGCTGGCTCCCAAAGAGGAAAGCCAGCTAACTCATCTTTTTTTTTTTTTTTTTTTAAGATTATTTATTTATTTATTTGACAGTGGGTGAAGTGAGAGCAGGGGGGCCTGCAGTGGGAGAAGGAGAAGCAGGCTCCCCGCTGAGCAGGGAGCCCGATGCATGCAGGACTCAATCCCGGGACTCCAGGATCATGACCTGAGCTGAAGGCAGACGCTTAACTGACTGAGCCACCCAGGCGCCCCTAGACTAACTCAATTTTGCAGCAGAGATTAACACTAGATGTCTCTGGAAATGGGGGTTGAAGGAGGTGGGTAGAATAAGAGAATATGCTGAAAGTCTAAAAAGCATTCGGATCCATCAATGATGTCGCCAACTCCCAGGATCCAAGCAACCATTGCTCTCTCCTCCTTCCCACAACAAATCCCCCAATCCTGGTAGAGGACTGGAGATCTAGTCCCTGGGGAAGATAAGACACAGATTCTTGGCTGCGTGGGGATTCAAGGTGAGCATACGATACTGAAAGTAGGGAAAATAAGTAGACATTTTAAAAGGATCACCTGCCAAGTGAAGTCCACATAGGATAATCTCTCTTTTGATTGACTTAAAATCAGCTGATTAGGAAACTACATTACATATACAAAATCCCTTCATTTTGCTATATAATATTGTATAATCATAGGGGGCATGCAATTTCATCCCCTGTGCCATATTCTGACAGTTAGAAGCAAGTTAAAAACTCTGTGTATACTCAAGGGGATATAAAGGCACGTTTACTATGGAGTGGGAATCATGGGGGCCAGATTAAAGTTCTACCTACCACAGGAGGGGAGGGAATCACTAGAGATACAATATAAGACAATTATTCAGACCTAAAACACGTAATTTTCTGGATTGAAAAAAACTCAGTGAATGCTAGCAAATTGAAGATAGATCCACACCGACTGTCAGAAAACTGTGGACCACAGAGAGACCTGATAAGCTTCCAGAGGGGACATGTCACAATCCAAGGAACAGAGAGGAAGTTGGCATTGAATTTCTAAATAGCACTGCTTAAGTCTGGAAGGCAATGGAGCACTGTCTTCAAGATTATGAAGCAGAATGACTTCTACACTTTAATTCCATATTTAGAAAACTATTCATTTAGGTTCAGGACAGAATAAAGATATTTTCAGACATGTAAGATCTCAGTTATTTCCAATGTACCTTTTCTCAGAAGAATGTCTGAGGATTTTCTCTGTCAAAAAGGGGAGAAAATTAAGAAGGGGATTGCAGAAGAGTTTAGCAGAATAAGGCAAAGAGAATCCCAAAATCATGGTAGGGGAGGATGCCAAACAACCTGAATGCAGGTTTGAGGAGGCAACACATCCATAATGGGAAAAGTCAGAAGGCTTCAAGAAAGATTTCTTCTAGAAGATGAAATAGAGAATGGGGAATAGAATAGAATATTCCCAGCATCTTAATGTACTTGAGAGAAATTTAGACAATTGACAGAGAGTTTGGGCTTGAATTAGTGTTAAGTCAGAGAAAACGAGGAGAACAACACAAAGTGATTAATTCAAAAAAGTTGTACAGGAGAGGGAAAGGAATCCTGATTTACTATGTGGCACAGCTATGAATAATGTTTCCACAGTAATAATAATGTCAGCACAAAATTAAGGTAGAAGTATAAAGAATGAAGAATGGGAAGGTTTTGCATGTGTTATAGGGGCAATGAGAAGGGAAGCAAGTTAGATCTTCTCCTTCGGTTGCAGGAGATCTATAGCCAATACCCCAAACTGTGAGCACAGAAGAGGCAGCCTATTTGGAGAGATGGAGGTAAAAGCCAGAAGATCAGCCAAAAATGGTGTAATTACTTCTGAGAAAGAGGAATAGAACAGGGAGAGAAAAGACAGGAGACTGCCATTTCTCTAGAATAAGCCCAATAAATATGTATTTTAAACTGTGCATATATGACTCTGAAGAAAAATACAAAATAAATAAGCAAAAGTAGCTGTGATTAGATAAAGCAATCATCTGTATAACTGCTTTACTTTTCATGCTAGATATGTTGACTCTTCACTTCCTTATCTAAGTTCCCTATAAAGTAGTAATGTTCATTTTGTTGTTTTAAAATCAAGTTTACCAGAACTTAAACATTAAATGAATGTTTCCTTTCAGAGCTTTTCTCCTTAAGAAGTTAGACACTTAGTCCAAAGTCTTTGCAACTACTCGAAATATATTTGGAACTGTTTTTCAAATTTCAAAGCCTGTGGCAAAGTTCTTTAAATATAACTTCAAAGGTGTCAATTCATGGGTTTAATATTTTGAAAGAACCAGGAATCATTTCAAATCACATTAGACCTGACTGGTCAAGCTAGCTTAACCATTTTGAGTAAAAATTAAGTCTGAAAAATAAACCAATATAACTGATTTTTGGGGGTGGTTTACAAATTAGCTGTAAAAGGGACTTTAAAAGAGAAAAATATTCTAAAAGTATTTTGTCTTTGAAGCATAATTGTTAAAATATGTGTATGAGGTTGCATTTTTAGGAAGGTGCTGCCACAAAGAAGTTAAGGATATTGTTCACAAAGCACACAAACAAAAATCTATGTTGGAAACCTACAAAAGTGATTTTAGGAGAAAAAAGAAAAGAAAAGGCCAAATGATATAATATATGCTTACATATTGTAGGTGCCCCTCTTCTCTTCAAAATCCAAGTAGGGTTGAGCCACCCACTGAAATTATCAGAGTACCTTATGTAACTGTAATTTATTTTCTTCTCAGTGGAAGAGATATGACTAGAAGCAAACCTATGCCGTTGAATGACTTCTTTTTTTTTTTTTTTTAAAGATTTTTAATTTATTTGTCAGAGAGCGCGAGCGAGAGCGAGCACAGGCAGACAGAGTGGCAGGCAGAGTCAGAGACAGAGAAGCAGGCTCCCTGCAGAGCAAGGAGCCCGATATGGGACTTGATCCCAGGACGCTGGGATCATGACCTGAGCCGAAGGCAGCTGCTTAACCAACTGAGCCACCCAGGCGTCCCGAACTTCTACCTAGTTATATAAGGTCAGTGGAACAATTACTGCTTCATCAGCTTTGGTATTGCTGTACTGATGAATCCAAGATAGTCTTTCCTTTCTTTAATAATGAATGACATGGCAAATGTGGTATCAAAGTCTTCCAGTCTTTCTGAGAAATGTCTAACTGGAACTCATCAGTAGAGGATCTCCACAACCCTGTTGATTTTTTTTTTTTTTTTTTTTTTTTAAGTGGTGATGCAACCCTGTTGATTTTGATCGCATTCTCAACTATGGGGACCTCGTAACAATCCAGCTCTGGTCTCTACTGAATAAATGTCTCCAAGCTTAAGAGAGTATTGCCTGTGTGTAGAGGAGACAGCTAGATGTCTACTATTCTTCTTTCCTCTTGGGAAAAAAGAAAGACTACATTTCTAGTCACATCATGCAGACAGGTTTGCACATGGAACTTGAATGGAAGAAATATATACCACCACTCCCTGGTCAGGTTCATGCTTCACCAGGCACTTTTCTCTTTTGCCGTCTGGATGCAGATGAGGAGGCACTAGAGGATAGAGGATCCAGAAGGTGGATCCAGAAGGTGGAAGTAGCCTAGGGCCCTGCATAAATGCATGTAGTAGAGCTATTCCTGCCATTCTGAGCAGCTGCCCTGGACTGTTACATAAAAAAGAGATGTTGTATTTAAGCAAGTTTGAGTATATTCTTTAAGAAAATTTGAGTCCTTTTGTTGCTGTATCCCATGAAGACTAATAAAGGAGGACTAATGAAGAAATTGGCTTTTTACCTGGAATAAGAGATCTAATTTCTGACCCTTGAGAGCATATATATTGAAGAACCCCTCCTAAGGCAGAGCTTCCTATTTGAAATAAATAAAATGGAAATATGTTCGTTTTAGTTTTAGTTATCGTCTAATTGAAAAATGATTTCAAAATTAAAGATACAGTACTTAGAAGTAAATTTTTATAAATGAATAAACAGAAGACAAATGATTCAGTGCATTGCTGTCCAAGAAATAAAAGTAGACTATAATCTCAAGACATCACAGAAATATAATTAATATAAAATAAATGTATAAATGTGTTGAAGGTAATCAGAAGAAAGGGTGCATTTACATAGTGTATTGGTTGGAGTAGGCCTTGTAGGCAGCTAGGAAAAGGTAAAGAAGCCTGTGAGGCAATAGAGTTGTCTTGGCCAGTGTAGTGTCTTTTTAAGATGGAAATGAAACTCTGAGGTCAGAGATTAGCAGGCAACAAAGATACAGCAGTATAATTAAATGCCTTTGCCCTGAAAATGAACAGGAATTTGTGGATGGAGAGACAGCAGAGAATAAAGTAAGGGAGAAAAAAGAAGATGGCCAGTCAGAAAGACTGAGTGGAATGTGAAAATTCAATATGAAGTTATCTGCACCGTTCACTCCTCAGGCTCCCCAAACATTTAGTAAAAGTAGATATGAGGAAGATCTAATTATTGCTGTTTTATTTTTATTTTTTTTCTTCCAGAACCCACGCTCTTATTAAATATATAAACTTTTTATTTTGGAACTGTTTTGTATTTACAAAAAGAGTTGTAAAGATAGAAATAGAGAATCCCCAGATACCCCACACCAAATTTTCTTAATTACTGACATTTTACCTTCATGAGGTAAAAGTTCATATAATTAATGAACAAATACTGATACCACATTATTTATTTTTTTAATTTTTTATTTTTTATAAACATATATTGATACCACATTATTAACCAAAGTCCATACTTTATTAAGAATTCCTGGGACCCTTGGCTGTCTCAGTCATTAAAGCATGCAACTCTTGATCTTCTGGTTGCAAATTGGAGCCACATGTTAGGGATAGAGATTACTTCAACAAATAATTAAGTAAAACAGAGTCACCCACTTAATTTTGGGAGTATTTTGGTCTCTTAGAAGAAACTTCCTCCCAAATTTATATACATATATATATATATATATATATATATATATATATGTATAGTGGCTTGTCTTTTCAGTTTTGTGATGGGATTGTTTTTAGCACAAGAGTTTTAAATTTTGATGAGGTCCAGGCGCAGCTGGGTGGCTCAGTTAGTTAAGCATCTGCCTTTGGCTCAGGTCATGATCCCAGGGTCCTGGAATTAAGCCCCACATTGGGCTCCCTGCTCAGCCAGGAGCCTGCTTCTCCCTCTCTTGCTCCCCCTCCTTGTGCTCTCTCTCTCTCTGTCAAATAAATAAGTAAAGTCTTTAAAAATGTTTTAATAAATAAATAAAAATCTTAAAAAAATTTTTTTAAAGATTTCGTTAGTTTTTGTCTAAGGCCCTTTTTCTGTTTCAGAATAATGCATTGCATTTAGTTGCCACATCTCCTTAGGTTCTTGTTGGTTGTGACAGGTTTTTAGACTTTCCTTGGATTCAGTGACATCTTCAGTTTTATGGAATACTGGTCAGGCATTTTGTAGAATGTCTGTCAGTTGGAATTTGTTATTTTTCTCATGGTTAGACTGGGATTATGGGTTTTGGGGAAGAAGACCATCGAAGTGAAGTGTCATTCTCATCCCATCCTATCAAGGTTAGGTACGGCTATATCAATATAACTCATCCCTGTTGATGCTGCCCTTGATCATCTGGCTAAGGGGGTATTTGTCAAAGTTACTCTTTTTCCCCCTTTCCATACTCAACTCTTGGTAAGGAAGTCACTATACCTAGCCCACACTTAAAATTTGGGGTGCCGAGCTCCACCTCCTTAAAGGATCAGCATCTGTAGAAATTACTGGAACTTTGCACAAGAGGCTTAGTTTTTTCCTCCTACTTATTATTTATGTATTTGTTTTTAGTTGCTCACATTTTTCCAGTTTGGCCATTGAGAGTTCTTTCATTTGGCTTTTGTGTTACTTGACATATGCTTATTATGATTTTCTGGATCTACTTTTGTTTTTTCAGCAATTCCTTGCTTTTAGCACTATAAGATACTCTAAATTCATTCTGTATTTCCTGCCCCAGTTCTGGAATTGACCATTTCTGCAAGGAGCCTTGCTTCTTTTTATTAGAATGGTATTAGAAACCAAGATCTGATTTCTACATGTGCTCATTTCTGCTGCAGTGTCCTTGCTTCTAAGTTCTTTTAGCTAACAGAGCAAGGAAATAAATATGTGTATACTAACCTGTGTATATTTACATATCTATAAATATCTCTATATGTATCCGTCTGTATCTAGAATATACTAAACATGAGTTCATATTAAAGTTGCCAGCTCTAATCTATTACAGTATGGATCATTCTAGCCTTTTCTCCTTACTAATCTGTAACTTCCCACCCAGTCCAATGTTGAGAAACCTGGCTCCCACCAATGATCATCCATTTACTTAATTTTTCAATCCAGTATACATGTATACTGGTTTCATAATTTTAACCCATACCCCCATAGAGAACAACTTGATCAACTAGAATATAGTGCTTATGCACAGTTGTTTTTGTCTTCGGTTTTACAAGCTCTGCTCTAAGATCTTAGATCTGCAACTTATTCCCCAACTGCCTTTAATGAAAGTATATAATATTAGATTCTTACATCATGCTCTATATTTTGTGGTGGGATCCCCTGACCTCCTGAATGGTATTTTAAAATTTGCACACGTTAAGGTTCACTCTTTGTGCTGTAAAGTTTTATGGGTTTCGACAAATGCATTGTGTCACATAGCTACCATTACTGTAGTATGCAGAAGAGTTTCACTACCTTAAAATTCCCCTTGTGCTTTTCTTAATAAACAATCCTTCCTCCAAAACTGCTGGCAACCACTGAACTTTTCAATGTTTGAATAGTTTAGCCTTTTCCAGAATGTTGCAGAATCATACATGTAGCCTTTTCAGAATGAATTCTTTCACTTAGCACTTAAGATTCATCTTTGTCTTTGCATGGCTTAATAGCTTGTTTCTTTTCACTGTTAAATAGTATTTCATTTTGTTACCTATTGAAGGATATCTTGGTGGCTTCAACTTGTGATTATGGAATAAACAGTCACGTACAGATATTTGTATGAACATAAATTTTCATGTCAGTTGAGTAAGAAGCATGATATACTGAATTATATGGCAAGACCATGTTTAGCATGATTTAGCTACCAAACTGTTTTCTGAAGTGACTGCCATTTTGCATTGCGAATTCCTGGTCCACATCCTCACCAGCAATTGACACTGTCAGGTTTTTTAATTTTAGCCATTCTAATGGGTGTGTAGTGGTAACTCACTGCTGTTTAATTTGCATTTCCATAGATACAAGTGATGTTGAGCATCTTATGTGTCTGCTATTTGAGTATCTTCTTTCATCCACTTTTCTTTTTAACCCAGTCTTTCCTTCGAAGGAGTGAAATATGAATGACAAAGTTTTATGTTTTTTGTTATAGTCATATTCAAATTTATCCCGATCAGTGTTTTCAGAATGTTCCAGTGTGTTCAGAATGTTTCAAATCTTGGTCTCCCTTGAAGACATAGTATCTTAGATTACTTAAAATGGCCTGATCTCTTTCTTAAATTGTAAATTTGTATTAGTTTAAAACTCAGAAGGCAATCTTTCCAAATTCATAAAGTGAGAACAAAAGAGACACCTTCATTGTTCCCTCGTAAATTTTTAACGCTTTTCTTTCTTTAAATATATTAGTTTATTTAGCTATAGCTATACTTCAAATATTATAGAACTGGTTGATTTCGATCATAGGCTTCCTTTTGTTATCCTAATACTTTCTTTAAAGATTCCTTTAGTGTAATGGTTCCCAAAATTTGGTATCAGGATCTCAGGTAGCCAAAAAAGAACACAGTAATGTGTGCTCATTAAATTAAGATAGGACTTAAGCCTTTGTATTCTTATCAAGATTCCGGGTGTTTTTGATATAGTTTTGACACTACTGTTTAAAGTGTGACACTACAATTTTGACACTACTGAGCAAAGTTTGAGAACCATTGATTTGCTGTTCGGACTGAGGACCAATATAACCCTGAATAGAAAGCACACAGCCTGTTGAGACGCTGATACAGTGTCAGAAGTCAAGGCTGCTATCTTGTTATGTCCCCAACCTAATATTTCCATAGGTTTGTGTGCACAATTTTTGTCTAGGGTTTAAATTAAATATCCGTAGAATATCTTTATAGCATAAGATATTATGAAAAGCTAGTTTATTCTACAGAGTTCATCAAAGGAACATTTAAAAACCATCTGGACACATCATATCACTAAATTAAAAGTCTTAAAAGGTGCTCCCCAGAATTTGCATTTTAAAAAGTGCACTATAACATACAAGGTTGATAATCCATACATCTTTGCATATTACTGGGTCACTATTCTTCTATACAATAAAAATTAAATGGCAGTTATTTTTTTCATAACAAAGCATTAACCTAAATTAAGAAGACCAAATTTAACAATGTAGCAATTTATAACTCGAAAGCAAGTATTTCTCAGAAACTTTTTCTTTAAAAACTCAAGTCTTCATGTGCTTTATGTCCTTCCTAAGCTATGGCTAATATTGGATATAACTTAAGAGGCACAGTTCCATTCCAAAGAAAAACTTCATCACATCAAAACATTATTTGCATATTCATAAGATTCCACCTTCAGGCACAGACATGAGCTCTTTTTCTTGCAAACTATTATATCAATAGAAATATACAAATAAGCATCAAGAAAAATGCGAATAAGGATATTAAATGAAAAAATGTTCGCTCACCAGTGCACAGTTTATCAGGTGGAGAGTGTGCTTGCTTGATTACAAAGTAAATTTTAAAGGGAAATAATTATGCTCATTGTTCATATAAATATATTTAATCGCCATTATTACTAATAATTGCTAATACTGATGAGTGTACTTCTGAGCAATTGTTTGAATTTGCTAGAAAACATATAACATGACTTTTTTGGAAAATGTATTTAAATTTTACCTAAGGGGCTACTTTTTTAATCAAAATAACACACCAAGGCATGGTTGAAAGCACTTTGCTTTTTCAAAGGTCTCTCCAAACTCAATTGTAATCCAGAAATGAGTAGTTTCCCATGAAAATATCAGCTGCTTGAGCCTCCTTTGCCAGCAACTAGATTATACTATTCATTTTACCAGTAACTAATGGTTACTCTTATGAGATGTTACATTTCCTGAAATTTTTGCTGTGAGCATAATTTTATAATCACTACCGGGCAAATAGAATTTTTTCCTCCTTTTAAGAAATTTAAATTCTTCCTCTTAATCTTATTTTCAGCACATTTGGATGTATCTAAAAACTTTGTCCTTAGTCAGTCCATATCAGATTATTTCGGTCTTTCCAAGTTAAACGAGATCTTATTCTTTCCATTTAACACTAATCCTAGAAAGCAAGAAATCCACAAAAACAACCAAAATCTTTAATGGCTTTGATTTGTTAATCACTGAAAATGTTCAGATATTTCTACTTGACCTCCTCTGAAAAGCCAACTGTTACGGTGTAGTCTCAGCAAAGCATTTGAACATCTGTAGGACACAAATAGTATTAGTAAAGGAGAACCTCTCTAAAACACTTTTTGTGTATAACATTTAGAATTATTAATTGACCAGTTAGGCACAAAAAGGATCCTCCATAGTTAAAGAGTTGACCTCCTTAGACATCATCATGCTATTCATTTCAGCATTTCTAAAAAGTCCATTAGAGGTGAGGTTATTACAATTTCCATAAACTAAGGATGCCTGGAGTTGTAGCTGGCTTACGGAACCAAAGACAGCCTGCTGCAGTTTGCAAAAATGCTGACTTGTGAGGCCCAGGTCATTATTTATTGGTGTCTAGACTTGGAGCTTCTTTAACCTTCCACTCTAACCTCAGAGGCCACCCAAAGAAACCAGTTTCAGGGCAAGCCAAGTGCTTTGGTTGTATTTTCATCAAAATTGAGGATCAGTAGGTGGAGATGCCATGCCCCAGCCTTGGAATACATAAGAGGACGGGAGCATTTCTGCACAGCTTTTGAAGGCAGTTGCCACCAGGTTGTTAAGTCGCTCCCTAGCCTCAGAGCACACGGGACTGACTTTATTCTTTACACAGGTTCCTTGTGAAGCAGTGGAGTGATTTTAAAATTCCATTTCTGACCCCTAAGACCTTCGGTGATGCTGTGCGCGTACCCTGCACAAGCCGCTTTCCCCATTCATGCACTGCAGGTCTGAGTCTCTTGTTCACATCTATTAACTAGATACGCTGAAAAGGACTTTAGATTTTCTTCGGTACATATCTAGAACAGTTCTCTCAATTTGAAGTTCTCATATTCATGCTAGGACTTTGAAATTTGCAGGCCCCATGTGAGAAAATAGACTAAATTTAATTTAATTAAGTTTTTACTGTCATTCTCAAATACTAATTTTAAAGGATTCAAATGTACCTGAACTGTAAATATTTTTTAAATGAAATAACAAACTCAAATGATAAATGAAGAAGAGAATACCCATACCTCTCTTATGTATTTCAAAAGAAAGTCCCCTAATGAGAGTTATTGTTGAAACTGTGTTAGTGTTTAGTTGTTAAACCAAGTCATAACACACAGGTTTTCCCTGTACATCCTATGTTTCTCAGCAAGAATCTGCTTCTTCTTCTTCTTTTTTTTTTTTTTTAAGATTTTTATTTATTCATTTGACAGGAGATCACAAGTAGGCAGAGAAGCAGGCAGAGAGAGAGAGAGGAGGAAGCAGGCTCCCTGCTGAGCAGAGAGGCCTATGTGGCTCCATCCCAGGACCCTGGGATCATGAACTGAGCTGAAGACAGAGGCTTTAACCCACTGAGCCACCCAGGCGCTCAAGAATCTGTTTCTTGTTCAATAATTTTATTCTTAATTCAGAATAGAAAAATGGCATCACCATTGATCAATTAAAAGTTAGCTTTAGAGGAACAGTAGCTATTTCCCAAATGAAACAGAGAGAGTAATTTTCACACTTGGATGTCAAAAGATTAAGTCCGAAGTTTGCCATTTGTTTGCCTAAAATATGTGAAGTTACTTTATGAATATTCATGCATGGGATTTTATTACAACTCTAAAAACTGGGTTTTTACCACCCCAAATTTGGAACACTTGTTTGATCCTGCGTACCATATAAAAAGGTTTGGGTATTTTGGTGCCAGAAAAGGAATGATTAGTGGAAGAGAAAAGATGATTTCTGAAACAAATTAAGTGTGTGTGTTTGTGCATATATAAAAATGTACATGTGTAGTTATTACACTAAAAGAAAATACTATGGACAGTGATTACTATCACATGGAGATGTGGCTGAAAGGGTATTTCATAATCAATAATGTATTTAGAAGTGTGGATAAGGGGAGTTTGGTTTGTGGTTATGGCTTTTTTGTAAATCATATTGCTTTTTTGGCTCTTTGCCTCTTAGATGCTGTCTATACCTGGGCAGAGTGTTCTATCCACCAACAGCAATGTCTATGCACCAGCTCCAGGGGTGGCCAGATTGGCAGAGACACCTAAGCATATTCTCCATTTTGAATAATCTGCTGTTCTCAAAACATTCTCTGCCTTTGTATATGAAAATATGAAAAAGCTATATATAATTGTAACTTAAAGGACTAAGATAACTAGATAAGTAATTTTGCCAAGGAGGAAACAAAAAAAGACTTTTAGGGAAATAGTCACTCTTAAAGACTACATGTTTGTGTCCCACCAACATTTATTTGTTGAAACCCTAACCCCAAATGTGTCTGTATTTGTAGAGAGGTCCGTTACGGAAGTAATCCAGTTTAAATGAGGTCAGAGAGTGGAGGCCCTGATCTCATAGGAGTGGTATCTGGAGGACACCAGAGAGCTCTAGCTCCCCTCCATGTGAGGACACTGTCTGCAGGGTAAAAATAAATTGCTCACCACAAACCAAACATGCTGACACCCTGTTCTTGGACTTCTCAGCCTCCAGAAGTGTGAGAAAATATATTTCTGCTGTTTAAGCCACTCAGTCTATAGTCTTTTGCCATGGCAGCCTGAGCACTCTAATACAGCCATTGAAAATCTATTGCTAGGCATCCTGGGGGACAAGATAGCAGGGAAGAAAGCAGGAGATTTGATTTGACTAATCTAACTTTTTTGCCATTACCTGTCCCATTCAAACTTCAGCAAATTGGCAGATCAAAGAAAGAAGGATCCTTAACTCATTTGAAAAGTTTTTGGAAACAGGTCTCCTACTTAGGCCTTTTAATGGAGCTTCTTTTCTTTTTAAAGATTTTATTTATTTGTCAGAGAGAGAGAGTACACAAGCAGGGGAAGTGTCAGACAGAGGAAGAGGGAGAAGCAGGCTCCCCGCTGAGCCAGGAGCTGGATTCTGAACTCCATCCCAGGACCCTGGGATCATGACCTGAGCCAAAGGCAGATGCTTAACCAACTGAGCCACCCAGACACCCCTAATGAGCTTATTTTCTGAAATTGTTTAATTCCAGGAGGGAAACAAAAAATATTAATATATTTTATATGAATTTACCCTGTAGTTTTTTGAAACTTTATTGTTTAATTTGTGTTTTGTTTTTTTAATAATGTGGTAAGCATCTGCAAAGACCTCAACATGGACGTTGGGACTGTGATGAAAACCTATAATTAAGCTGGTGGTTCTCTACCAACTCATCTCCAAAGTGAGAAAGCTATCTTTTTACCTTCTCTTTCATAGTTCCTTTGCTTTCCTTTGTATGTTTTAATGCATTTGTAGATACTAGTTAAGATGATGTTTTTATTTTATTTTTAACTGTACAAAAAAGAATATCACACTGTATGTGCCCACCTCTACTTTTCATACTGAATTATTTAGGCAGTGAGCTCTCTTCTTCCATGCCTTTGTGAGGGTAATTGGGGTAAAGAGTTTTCAAAATATCCTTGCATATTGGGCCTTTGGTCATACTCCTAATGTTTCTTCAGGCACAGCGATCTTTCCCAGAGCAGTTAACAGCCATGTACATGGGCAGCTGCTCCCAGGCAGAAATGAAAATGATTAGGGAAGAAATGTTGGTGCATGAGTTGCAGTTTACTTAGTTTACCACCAGTTTGCAGCATCTTGATTATAAGCAGTCAGGTAAACACTCACTTGATCTGGATATCCATCCATAACAGTGTTTGATGGGAACACTGAAGAAAAATAACATACTCTGTGGTTATCTTAAGTATAATTATCACATCATTTTAATTCTTTATGTTGCAAGCAATAAAAATCGAACTAGCTTCATTAGTAAAGAGGATTTACTTCATCCAATTGTAAAGTAATATAGAGTGGGCTTCAGGACTGGTTTGATTCAATGACTCAAGAATATCACAACAGAGTTTGTTTTATTTTGTTGCTCTCTCTCCTCTGTCTTCTACAATATCTTCATTTAAAGTTAGTTTCTCTTGTGGTGGCAAAATGACTGTAGAAGGAGAAGGCTAACTCTTGGAAGCTACCACAGAAAAGTGAAGAACCTTCTTTCTTCGAAGCCCCCAGAAAAGCCAGTCTTGTTCTCTTACCTTTGAATTAGTAAACTCTTGTTAATTCTTCACTTCCTCCAATATTCTTTTCAAAAGGCCCATTATTAATTATTAGCCCCAAATAGCTTTTCTTTTGATTTACACAACTTGAACTTGTTGTCTCTAAAACTATGCTCTGTAATCTATCAGTATAGGTCTAGCAGTCGTGATAGATGTACCATCCCATTGCAGGTGTCAATGTTAGGGGAAACAGCAAAGGGAGGGGAGGTGTATACTTTTGCACAATTTTCTATAAACATGAAACTCTTAAAAAATGAAGTCTTTTTTTTTAAAGTATACTCAGAATCCTTTGATCAGTTGCCTTTGTGTTCTGCATACAGTGAATGTTATAGAATTCTATTTTCCATTCTCCGCTTTGGCATGAATTTCTAAATTTATTCCTAACTGAACCCTCCCTCCCTTTCCCACCTTGGACGACAACATGGATATCGTGATGCTTCCTGTATAGCAGCATTAAATATCCTTCCAAGTTATGCCAATATGGGGTTAAGATGTGTTACGCTTTCATTTCTAACATCAGTATTACCAATGAAACTGACACACAATCTAATAAGGGATATGTTTGAGTTATCTATCTTCTGACGTTTTCTGAATATAATTATCGGTCAAAAACAAAAGACTTGTGGAAAGAATGAAGTAAGAATATATCCAAAATGTTTGTAAATAATTCTTTGATTATTTTGCCTTTGTTTTTTCCTTGCATATTCAAAAGAATGTGGCATTTATATTTATTTTTAGTTGAACTATTTTTTGATTAAGTAGAAGAATATCAATATCCTGGGGTATAAATAGCTCTAGCTGAGAGCAAACAAAGACTTCTGGGTGCTATGGAGTGCAGAGCCAATACAGTTATCATAAATTTCACTTCTAACAAAAGACATCAGGGTTAACAAAATTGTTTAATTTGCTTAGGCGGGATGAACCTTGTGCTTCTGCAAATTATTTCATGAGCTTTATGTTGAATAATGCTCTAGAGGGATACTTTTTTCTCCATTTATACCCGAGTAGGAGTTAGCTTCTAGTTTATTTCAAGTACATAATATATGTGAAAAAGTGCTTGCAAATTAGAGGAATTATTGTAACACAAGTCTGCCTTAAGACATACAGGCTCTCAAGTTAAACAGGAATTACGTTCTTTAGCTAACAGATTTATGGAATGTAATGAAATTTTGCTACTGGGTAGTAAGAATAGACTGTGTAGTCTATTTCAATGGAGAATCAGAAAAAGTAAGTAGGAGACAATGTTGAGAAAGAACAATGAAGTAGGAATCCAAACCCCTATATGACCTTGAGCACTTGACTTCTCTAAACCTTAGGTTTTTTTATCTGTAAAGTAGTGATTCTAGGCCATAATTAAGATCAAATTATATAATAGATGTGAATGTGTTTTCTGCCTTTCAAAGAACAGTGTTAATTTAAAATGTTATTATATAAGAGGTAGGGGCTATTCCACTTAGGCATGTGAAATAAGGTAAAAGGCTTTCTGTGGTATGTTGGGTAAGCCATGTTAATGAAAGAAGTCCTTACTGAGAGTCTCTCTAAATCCAGGTCAGTGTTCTGGAAATTGTCGTAGGCAAAGTGCATAGGGCAAAGCTTCTCAAACACAGTACATATGTGAATCACCCCGATTCTAGTAAAAATACCAATGCCAGGATCCCATCCAGCATGTGTATTTAAAAAAAGACAAAGTTCACAAATAATTGAGGAAAACCTTCCTTTAAGAATCACTGGTCAAGAGCAGAGGTCAACAAACTTTTCTGTAACAGCCAGTTAGTAAATATTTTAGCCTTTGTAGGCAAATAAGGAGTCTATTTTGTCTTCTTTGTTTTGTTTATTTAGAAACCTTTAAAAATGTAAAGAACATTCTTAACTTCCCAGCCATACAAAAACAAGCCGGGCGCTGAATGAGATTTCAGGGAATGAAAGAGCTCACATCTTAGTTTGTAAATTAGTATGTGGTACATACACATCTTGTAACTACCTGGATGCTTATCCTTTTCATTACCTTGAGAATAGAGCCTTGTCTTAGTCATTTTGTTATTCTTGGAACACAGCACATTTCCTGGCACATCAAAGTTACTTAGTAATTGTGGAATTGATGAATGGAAGAGAGAAGGTCTACTAAAAAGATTAATATTATGACTTATAACATATGCAAAAGCTATCTAATGATAAGAGAAGTGATAGTTTCCCAATTGATTTCATCCGTACAAACAGTAAAAAAACAAAAACAAAAACAAAACAAAACCAAGCCCATGCCCCAAGAAACTCTGCTGGCTTACATATTTTTTGTTGACAATGACTAATGTTAAGCGGATTTTGACAAATAATTCATTTTATTTGTTGTCTGGAAGGAAAGTGGTCTTGGTTTTATGGAACTTCTAGGAAGATGAAGTTTCATTTCTTGGGTATGGTATTTAGGAAAATTGCTCTGGCAACCATGCCTGGGGATGGGAATGGGAATATACCTTTGAGTCATGGGCCTCTAGCATGAGTGATATACTTAAAGCTCTGGATTAGTACTGGATATATTAACTTAGCTAAGTCTTTAAATGTGACTAGCAATAAATGTACTACTTAATTCAAAGCTATCGATACTGAAAATGTGAACATGGTGGTGAAGTATATCATATTACAGTGGGTTCACAGTCATCTAATTAGCTTAAAATAAGTCTTTAACATTTTAAAAATTTATTTTCCAGCTTTATTGAGGTATAACTGACAAATAAAAATTATGTATATTTATAGCATACAGCTTGATGTTTCAGTATATGTATACTTTGTGAAATGATTAGCACAATCAAGCTAATTAACATATCCATCAATTCAGATTATTGTTTTTATGTGTGTGGTGAGAACATTTAAGATCTCAGCAAATTTCAAGTGACAATATAGTAATTAGTAACGATAGTCATTATGGCGTGAGTTAGATCTCCAGAACTTACTCATCCTGTATAACAGAAACTTAGTACCCTTTGGCTAACATGTCCCCAATTGTCCCTACCCCTCCCTCACAATCATCGTTCTACTGTCTGCTTCCGTAACTTCAACTTTTTAGACTCTACATACGGTATTTGTCTTTCTGTGTTTGGCTTATTTCACCTATTACAATATCCTACAGATTCATTCTTATGGTCACAAATGACCAGATTTCATTTTTTTTCAGGCTAAATAATATTCCATAGTATGTATAGACCACAGTTTCTTTATCCATTCATCTGTTGGTGGACATTTAGTTTATTTCTGTATCATGGCTACTGTGAATAATACTACAATGAACATGACACTGCAGATCATATCTCTCTGGCTATTGATTTTATTTTCTTTGGATCTATGCCTAGAAGTAGATTGCTTGATCATATGGTAGTTTTATATTTAATTTTTTGAGGAACCTCCATACGGTTCTCCATAATGTTGGTAGTAATTTTCATTCCTACCGACAGTGAACAGGATTCCTATTTCTTCAAATCCTTGCCAACATTCAGTTCTTTTGTCTTTTTGATAGTACCCAATCTAATGGATACCTCATTGTGGTTTTGATTTACATTTCCCTGATAACTAGTAATGTTGAACTATCTTCCATATACCTGTTGAACATTTGTGTGTCTTCTTTTGAGAAATGTCTATTCATCTTTTTTGCCCACTTTTTAAATGGGTTATTAGTTTTTTGCTCTTGAACTATGTGAGTTCCTTATCTATTTGGATTTTAACACCTTATCAGATGTATGGTTTACAAGTATTTTCCCCCATTCAGTAGTTTGCCTTTTCACTCTGTTGATTATTTCCTTTGCAGAAGGCTTTTAACCATTTGTCTATTTTTTCTTTTGTTTCCTGTGCTTTAGCAATCATATCCAAAAAATCATTGCCCAAAAAGTAGTTCTGTTTTATGTAGTTCTGCCTCTTGGCCTTCATATAAGGATCTGATACCTTATCTCAGATCCAACTGAGTGTCCACCCTCTTGATCTGATTACTCTTTTGATTGTTTTCTCAACTGAGATGCACATCTTCCTTAGTAAATCTTTGGTAGTTTAATTGCTCACACTGCCTAGATTTCCCTTTACAACAGCTTTACTCTGTCTCACAGGCTAACGTTTATCTGGGTACTTGACTATCACTCCTCAATTCAAGTGAACATTTTTTTCTGAATTGCTTCAGTAGACTCCAGTCTCCTGTTTCCAAGGCCAACTGCACCAATTCCTCATATTCCTTGAATATACCATGTTTATCCTGCTTCACAGCTGTTCCTGCATCTCAAATGCCCCCTTGATTTGCTTAATAGTATCAGTGTAGATATTGATAATACTGAAATTTACCTGAGCCTTATGCTATTATAAAAATCTACAATTAGTAAGTCCCCCAATTCCAGTTCTTTTGTGCTCCAGGAAAGCGCTTACTGCAAAGAGTCACTCTTCTCCTTCTTAAATAAGACTTATTGATGCCCTCCTTGTTTACTTACGACAAGGCCAGACACAGACAGTCCCATTCCGTTCTTTGCCTCTTAAATGTTTGGGTGAACTCTTTGTTCCTACTGGCCAATCTGGACAAAATGCTTCACTTGACAAACTGTGTCAGGCATCTCTTCTTCTTATAGGTTCCTGAACTTTGCCCCACACTTGGGCTTTAGGGCAGAACAGCCCTCCTTAACAACCTCTCCAGATGATCAGCAGACTGCAAGAAAAGACCTTTCCTGATAATTATCTGATGATACCTACTCATCCCACTCTCCCATACCTGATTCCCTCTAGCTTTTCTCTCCCTTCCTATAAAAAGAAAAAAACCATTGTTTTGCATGACCTTTCAGATCTTATAATCTATGTATTCTCCATATGGCCACATTCGACTACCCCTGATTTCAATAATCCTTTTGAATTAAATCTTTACTCCAAAAAGCTTTCCTATCCTTAAGATTAGTTTAGGTACTCCCCAGAGGGATTCCATAACATTATGCCCTTGTCCTAATCAGAGCACTAATTACAGTGGGGAAAAGGGTTGTAATCTTGCCTCCATTCTTCACTAGAATGTGAGCTCCTTGAGGGTAGTCACTGTGCCCTCTTTATCTTATAGCCCTGGTTCCTGGTAGAGTTCTAGAATGTTCTAGAGATGTAATTAAGATTTAAATTCTTAATAATTTAGTTAAATTAACATCTTTCTTTTTTCCCCATGAATTTGGACAGTTGGTCTGAGAGCCCGTTTCTGACCAGTCATTTCCATGGAAGAATGAATTGGAGTGAGAGGAGACAAGTCACAATGGAGATTATTTCTCTGCTGCTGCATAGGAATAACATTCACACCCAGAAGGGGTGATTTAGTTTAGACAAAGATTTGCCACCCTCCGCTGTGTACCTTATAAAACTATGTGGGGAAGCAATTTTGATTATTGTTGTAGAGGCCATCAGTTCTAGAAAAATATCCCAGAAGAAAATGGGGTTTTTTATTCCTTCTGGCTCAAAATAGTGACTTATACACTTCTGGAGATGGAAGGAATACCAGCTTCAATTTATCAAACACATAAAATGTTAACTGTGCCATTTTATTGAAAGTTTATAACATACATCACTAAGATATGATTTATATTACCCCAGAAATGCTGCTTCCTCATTCCCCACTCCGGTCTAGAGATCTAACCTACCCTCAAGGACTCCAGCTGAAAGCTTCAAGGTAGATAATAAAGGCAGCTGGTTCTTGTGTTCAGAAATAGTCCCTGACCTGAGTCAAATGTCTTTAGAATGCCAAATTTTGTTTTGCTTGCTTGTTTTTTCTCAAACGTGTTCTACTCCTGTTGTTTGATTCCTTGCCTAAATTCTTGATCCATTATTAATCTTCATTAGATCACTGACTTTCTAGCACTCAAACCATTTGCCTGGGAAACTGTCTGATCCATCTCAGTGTTTTGTGGCAACTTAGTCTATCTCAGTCTTCACTGTCTGAGCCCTGAGACACCACCCATCAATTTCTAATCTGTCCATGCACCTCCAATCCATAGTTAATCCTGAACCTGGTGATAGTTTTGCTCCAGGTCAAGTTGACATACTGCATGCTGCTCTGCTTCTCCTTGTGTAAAGGCCTTGCTCCCTATGGCTCTCTCTTGGCTACTTGTCTTGTCTTTTGCATGCTGCTGTCCAGTTCTAGGAATGTACCACATAGTTCAGAAATGAAACATCTGAAAAGTATCTACACCTTTTAATTAATTTTAAATGTAACCAAAGTAGTAAATGTACACAGTTTAGAAAGTCATAGTCCTGACCTCCCTCCTATTAACCTCTGTTTTCTTGCTCTGCTCTGGATCCATACCTCAGTTACCATTCTAGGACTTCTCTTTTGATGAATTCCATGTTTTTTGGATGAAATATCTCTTTTCTTTGTTTACTTTCTCATATAGATGCAGCACATTCTCTAGTATCTTTTTTTCTCTCTTCCATTTTTTTCTTTCTATAAGATTCTATTTTAATAAACAGTATGTATGCACCTAGTCAAAAAGAAAAATACCTTTATAGATATGTTAAGAAAAATCCTTGCTTGGGATCCCTAGATAATAGAGTTCAAGGGAAAAGCTTTCGTTCTGTATATATTTTTTGGTGTGATCCCAGGAATCTAGTAGTGAGAGAAAAGTGAAGGAAACTTGGGGAACAAATAACAGGGTATGCATTACCTAGCTGGTCTTGGCTTCATACTAAGTGCAGCAGTTGACTTTACTGAATATAAACGCCTCAGCCTTTCCATATTGTGCCATCTAGTTTGTTCAGGCAGCTGCTGGAGAAGCCAGGATCTAGGCATGCAGTGGTAACAGTCAAGCTTTAAGCCACAGTGCACACAGTCAGCCAATGAATGGTTCTTTGCTAATGGCACCTGCCTACTAGCAAACTGTGCTTTGCAAGTGCTACCAAGCTGTAAGCTTCCAAGGGCAGGTGAGTGCTAAGTAGATCCAGTGGATTTTTGCACTTCATTGGCAACAGAGATGAGGCCAGGAGAAGGAGGTGAGAGACTCCTTCCCCCAAGGTATGAGGCCAGGAACTTTGGCATTGCTCTTGTGTGCAACACAAGGAATCAGAACTAAACACTGCCCCAGTTCTTAGAAGTGGCATAGACAGGTTGGCACAATGACATGATTCTTGCCATGTAGCTCAACAGGAGCTTCTCCATCATCATCAAAATCTCTCTGTGGCCTCTAAGAATGGAGTTGGTGTCACATGATCTAACTGAAGCATCATCACAAGCATCAAGCAGACTGCTGGTGATCTATTTCATACCTGCATCCTAGCCTCTTTGTTGTCTCTTAAAAATGCTACCACTTTTACCTTTTTAAGCCGATTAATTAATTTATGTATGTATGTATATATGTATTTATTTATTAAAAGCTATTGGTTTATTAATCCTCTCATGAAAAAACTACACAATCACCAGATAAAGTCACTGCAGAATCTTTACTCCTTCTTTTGTCCAATCCCCAGCTCACTTTTTGCCAGCATCAGCATTGGCCTTTGCAGTCCCTCTGGCTTTCTTCGTTCTGTTCTTGTGTTTCTTTTGCTGTTTCTTGAGATCTTTTTCTTATCATACAGGCCATGCCTTGCAAGTCTATGTTTGGGGTTATTATTTTTGTAATATTTTATTTATTTATTTGACAGAGAGATATCACAAGTAGGCAGAGAGGCAAGCCGGGAAAGAGGGGAAAGCAGATTCCCTGATGAGCAGAGAGCCTGATGCGGGGCTCGATCCCAGGACCCTGGGATCATGACCTGAGCCGAAGGCAGAGGCTTAACCCACTGAACCACCCAGGCACCCCATATTTATTTTTTTTGCATAATCCAAAGAATCATAAATCATGCCAAAGCCAGTTGTCTTGCCACCACCAAAATAGGTTCTGACTCCAAATACAAAGATGACATCTGATGTGGTCTTGTACATTTTAGCAAGTTTTTCCTGAATTTCTGTCTTAGGTCTTGTCCCTTTTTGGTGTGATGAACATTATTGATTTTCTACTACTTCTGCTGAGTAGCCAGTTAGTCATGAATTTCGTGGCCTGGATAGTTACTGTGTCATTCATGACAGCAGCTGAGGTTCAAGCAGCTGGGGAGAGAAAGACTTAAGCTGATCAGTTTATTATTTACTTGCATTGTCTCTTAATGTAATGTTATTGAAATGCCAGCTTCTGATTTTTTTGTTTGGGGCATCCTGCCAATACAATATAATTTTGGTTAAAACAACAATCAGTGTTTACCTTATCATTTAAACACTTTTGGGGAGTGGGATTTCCAGAATGGTGGAGTTAAGAACCTCTGAAAATTCCCTCCTCCATAAGAGCAATGAGAGCACAGGAAAAAAATCAACTTTTTCAGAACTTTGAAAATTAATTTGAAAGAATCCAAGGAGTGTTTCAAGAAACACTCCTGAAACTTGATACGAATAGTGAGCATTTTAACTTGCCCTTTTCCCATCCTTCTCTTACCAGCTCCACAGTAGCCTTGTCAACCAGCAGTCTAGCAGACAGGGAAAGGGGCTGTCCAGCTTTGAAGATCCTTAAAATGTTCCATCCCCAAAGAATTGCCACTATTTGACATGTCCGGAATTTGATAGAAAATCCTTGTTCATAGGACATGCTATTATTTGAGTAGACTTACAAGTTTTTCAGTGGAAAAGCCCTATTCTAAGGGTGTTTATCAAAAACAATCATGGGGTGGGGGGAACAATCACAGGAAACTGTTTAACCTCAAAGCTACCGGAGCCTAGGATAAACAAAATGATGGCCAGAAGACTGTAAAAGAATATCTGGGAAATGAGATGCTGACAGGGGAATTTGAAAAGTTCCAACATATCTCTGGGAGTCTAGAGGGCCATGCCTGTGCAGGACTACATGCATGTCTGGAAAGAAACCTGAGAACACCCTTATTTCCCATTTCTGTCTAACCAAGAGCCTCTGTGCAATCAGGAAGTGAAGCCTACGGCAGAATGGTTAACTGTCAGAGCTCCAATATATACAGACCTTAGGCAAAAAGTGGAAGACATTTAGAAAATCTGTGTTCAAACATTAGCTGACTACAAAGACAACCAAGGAAAGATAGAAGTAACAAAAAAGAACAGGGACAAGGCATATGGACTTCACAGAATTGGTCCAGTAAAGTCTCTAAAAACAAGAAAAAATAGCAAAACAAAATTCAGCAATCATAGTAAGCCATGGCAGGGGTAGGTACCTGACTTCCAGAATTGCCACATTATATCTTTTAAAATGTCCACATTTCAATTAAAATTATGAGGTGTGCAAAACCAAACCAAAACAAAACAAAAGAAACCCCAAAAAACAAAACCCAGAAAGTATGGCTATATACACAGTGGGGGTGAAAACAGTTAATAGAAATAGTCCTTGAAAAAACCCAGATGTTGAGAACCTGGGTCACTCAGTCTGTTAAGTGTTCTGCCTTCTGCTCAGGTCATGATCCCAGGGTCCTGGGATTGAATTCTGCACTGGGCTCCCTACTCAGCAGGGATTCTGCTTCTCCCTCTATTCCTCCTCCCACTAATATGTGCACACTCTCTCTCTCACACAAAAATAAGTATAAATAAAATCTTAAGAAAAAAGAGGGAAAAACCCAATGTTGAACTACAAGACAAAGACTTTCAATCATCTATTATGAGTATGTTCAAAGAACCAAAGGAAATCATGCCTAAGGAATTCAAAGAAAGTCTGAGAATGATGTCTTGTCAAATAAAGACTATCAACAAAGGGATAGAAATTATAAAAAGATCTATGAGCACCTGGGTGAGCCTCTGCCTTCAACTGGTCATGATCTTAGGGTCCTAGGATTAGGCCCCACATTGGACTCTCTGCTTGGCAGGGAGCCTGTTTCCCCCTCTCTCTCTACCTGCCTCTCTGCCTGCTTGTGATCTCCATCTGTCAAATAAATAACATCTTTTTTTAAAAAAGAAATTATAAAAAGATCTAAATAGAAATTTTGGAGTTGAGAAGTATAATAAATGGAATGAAAAATTCACCAGAGGGGCTCAACAGCAGATTTGATTTTGCAGAAGAAAGAATCAATGAACTTGTAGATAAATCAGTTGAGATTAGTCTAAGGAATAAGAAAAAAGGAGGAAAAATTAATAGATTCCAAGAGACCTGTGGGACACCATCGAACATCTAACATATGTATAATGGGAGTTTCAGTAGAAGAGGAGGAGAATAAAGAGGCAGAGGGAATATTTGAAGAAGGAATGACCAGAAACATCTTCAGATTAAAAGGTATAAAAATGTAATTTATATAAGAAAAGCACAGAGAAGGGAGAAGGGAACAGAATTATATTTGAGCAAAGTTTTTATGTACTATTGAAGGTAAATTGGTATTTGAGATGACACAAAGAAATGGAAAGACAGTCCATGCTTATGGTTTAGAGGAAAAAGTATTGTTAAAATACCTATGCTACCCAGAGCACTCTACAGATTTAGTGCACTCCCTATCAAAATTCCAACACCGTTTTTTATAGAACTAGAACAATCCTAAAATTTTTATGGAACCACAAAAGACTCCAAATAGTCAAAGCAATCTTGAAAAAGAAAAACAATACTGGATGTTTTACAGTTCTAAACTTCAAATTATCCTTCAAAGCTGTACTAATCAAAAAAGTATGGTACTGGCATAAAAATAGACACATAGATCAATGGAACAGAATAGAAAACCCAGAAATAAACCCACAGTTATATGGTCAGTTAAAGGAGGAATGATGGGAAAAGGACAATGTCTTCAAGAAACGCCATGGTGAAAACTGGATAGCTATATGCAAAAGAATGAAACTGGACCACTTTATCTCACCATATACAAAAATAAACTCAAAAAGGATTAAAGGCCTAAATGTGAGATATGAAGCCATAAAAATCCTGGAAGAGAGCACAGGCAATAATATGTCTGACATCAGCCATAGGAGCATTTTTCTTGGTATGTCTCCTGAAGCAATGGAAATAAAAGCAAATATAAACTATTGTTACTTTCTACTGCACAGCAAAAGAAACAATCAACAGAAGTAAAAGACAACCTACTGAATGGGAGAAGATATTTGCAAATGACAGATCCAATAAAGGATTAGTATCTAAATTTTATAAATATTTATACAACTCAATAGCCAACAACCAAATAATCCAATTAAAAATGAGCAGAAGACATTAACATTTCTCCAAGAAGACATCCAGATGGTCAACAGATTCATGAGAAAATGCTTGACATCAATCATCACCAGGAAAATGCAAATCAAAACCATAATGAGATATCACTTCACACTGTCAGAATGGCTAACTTCAGAACTACAAGAAAAAACAAGTGTTGGCAAGGATACGAAGAAATAGGAACACTGGTGCACAGTTGGTAGGAATGCAAATTGGTGCAGCCACTGTGGAAAACAGTATGGAGTTAAAAATAGAGCTACCCTACAATCCAGTAATGACACTGGATTTTGGGTATTTACCCCCAAAATACAAAATACAAAAACACTAATTTGAAAGGATTTATGCACCCCTATGTTCATTGCAGCATTGTTTACAATAGCCAAACTATGGAAGAAGTCCAGGTATTTATCAAATGGTGACTAGATAAAGTTGTGGTATATATATATGATGGAATATTATTTTTTTTAATTTTTTATTTTTTATAAACATATATTTTTATCCCCAGGGGTACAGGTCTGTGAATCACCAGGTTTACACACTTCACAGCACTCACCAAATCACATACCCTCCCCAATGTCCATAATCCCACCCATGATGGAATATTATTTAGCCATAAAGAAGAATGTAATCTTGCCATTTGCAACAACATAGATGTATCTAGAGGATATAAGGCTATGCAAAATAAGTCACTCAGGAAAGGTAACTATATTTTGATCAAAGTCCGTATATGAAACTTAAGAAACATGCAAAAGAAAAAAAAAAGAGACAAACAGATTTTTAAGCATAGAGAACAAACTGAGGGTTACCAGAGGTACAATGGGTAGGGAGATGTGTGAAATAAATGATGGGGATTAAAAGCACACTTATCGTGATGAACACTGAATAATGTTTAGAACTGTTGAGTCAACGTATTGTATACTTGAAATCAATATAACACCATATGTTAACTGTATTGGAGTTAAAATAAAAAACTTGATAATAAAGAAAAGAGCATGGAGAAACTTAAAAAAATTCAATCGGTATTTATCCAAATTAGATTAAGTTGTTTATTGGAGTCTTGAAGGCAACCATGAATAAAATAACTCAAAGTAATAATAAAATAAATAAGTGAATAAAATGGTATACTAAAAAAATCTATTTAAGATACAAAATAAAGGTAGTAGTGGAAGAATAAAGGAACAAAGAAGACATAAAAGACAAATATCAAAATGATAGACATAAATCCTACCTTACCAGTAGTTACATTAACTGTAAATATATTAAATATTCTGATCAAAAGACAAAGGTTGGTGGAATGGTTCCAAAAAATCCAATCATGTGCTATGTAAAGAGGCACCCTCACAAAGATACAAATATGTTGAACGTAAAATAATAGAAAATAATAGAAAACAGATACACCACGGAAACAATAACTATTGGGAGCCGGAGTGACTCTACAAATATAATTTAAACAATATTCCCAGCTGAGCCTGGAAGGGAAATCATGATTACTCTTCTTTTGCTGCTTAACTCTATTTGTTTAGAACTAATAATTGTCTTTTCTTATTTGCTTAACTTTCCATGTATTTATCAATGACTCCCATCCAAACTTTTCACAATTTATCTAAATCTTTCACAGTGTTCAGACATATCAGATATTCCATCATTTTCATCTTCCTAATGGAGTCTTCACAGAACCTCTGTCATGATCCACTATGGATGAGTTATCCTTTATGCCTGCATTTTTTGTCCGAGATCTCTTCATGAGCATCACGGTTATTATTTTCATCTCTCTGTTAGGTTGGAAATACTGTTTTTGGTTTATCAGTTCTTTCTTGGTTTGTTCTCTCATTTTAAAGAATTCAGCTTTCAGTATCTTCTTGAGCAAAGAGAACATGGGAAATATATTTCTTAGAGTTTGCCTGGCTAACGTTTATTTATCCTACCCTAAATCTTGATTAAACATTTTCTTGGTATAGAATTTTAGGTTGGAAGTAATTTTTCTTCAGAATTTTGAAGGTGAACTGCAAATAGCTTTGAACTTCCTCTATTCCAATGAGAAGTATACAACAATTTTCATTTTTGATTCTTGTTATGTAACATGTTATTTTCTTTCTAGAACACCATTTCCAGTGTACCAAAATTTTGCACTGGTATGTCTTGGTATGAGTCTATTTTTTAAGGGGCACTCTTGGGGCTCTTTTCTTTCTCACTTTCCTACGGATATAAGGTAAAGATTTAACTTGCATATAGAATTTAGTGATCAGCACAAAGTACACAGGAATAAAATTCAATTAGCAATTAGCAAAAACTAAGCAGTTTTTAATCACTGATCTACAGGCAGCGTAACATTGGTAATTCTTGATTAACTCAAGAAAAAGAAGGAAGAGGTGTTTGAAGTAAATGAATGAATTTTTTTTTTAACAACCCCAATTTAATGACTAAGGCAATGAAACAGAGAGAATAGCATAGTGAAGTTTTTATGTGTAATGTTGGTAATTCTGGGTACTTGTAAGGAAAGGTTACCTCTGATCAAGATATAACAGACATTTTAGCTTTAATCTAATGTTCTAATGTGAGATAGTCTTTCAGACTCAGAATACCTTTTATTTTTCTTATGTTTCAAACTTTGCCACTTTCACCTCAAACATATATAAACATATTTTTGTGAGGTATAAATCCTTTGTAAAATTGTGTTAAATCTAAATAGGATTGGAATAAAATTTAAGGAAATGTGTTCTATTATCAAAATTCTATTGCTTGATTTTTTCTTCTTTTTTTTTTTCTGAAGCTGAAAGCAAAGCATTCATCCTAAGGTATACTACTATGAATATATAACACATTGTGACTTTTAGAGGCTACACTGTAAAAGTAAAAAGAGATGATGGAGGAAGGGAAGGGGATATGTTTAGCTTGAGAATGTGGCAAATATTTTGTTTAAATGTTATTTTATTTGCAGTATTTTATCTCTTTAAATCCTACAGTATAAAGGTAAATAAATAATGTGGGAAGGAAAATAATGTCAGCTTTTCCAAAGTACACTTTTCTCTTTTTTCCAGTCTGTGAAGATTGATAAAGGGCATTTAAAAAAGATTTTTTAAAAATTTTTTAAAAAAATATTCCTGAGATATAATTGACATAAGTTTTATTCTTTCTTATCTTGGGAGATGAACCTGGTAGACACACTTACATTTAACTGTCCTATTCTCAAGTCACTTTAAAGATTTTATTTATTTATTGAGAGAGAGATAAAGAGACCAAGCATGAGCAGGGATGGGGCAAAGAGAGGGAGAGAGAGAATCTTAAGCAGGCTCCATGCATAGCACCGAGCCAGATGTGGGGCTTGAGATCATGTCCTGAGCCAAAATCAAGAGTTGGACACCTGGGGCACCTGGGTGGCTCAGTGGGTTAAGCCTCTGCCTTAGGCTCAGGTCATGACCCCAGGTTCCTGGGATCGAGCCCTGCATTGGGCTCTCTGCTCAGCAGGGAGCCTGCTTCCTCCCCCCTCTCTCTGTGCCTGCCTCTCTGCCTACTTGTGATCTCTGTCTGTCAAATAAATAAAATCTTAAAAAAAAAAAAAAAAGAGTTGGACACCTAACCCAGGTGCCCTTCAAGTTACTTTAATTGTTCTGGTAAAAAATGTTAATTCCTAGAGACAGTAATACTTCAACAGCTAATTGAACTTCACCAGAGGGAAAATGCTTCTAAAGATATAGTTGAGTCTATGCTCTCAACCATAGACCTTTATCTAGAAATTAGATAAATCACACGGAGCAAAAAAAAACTTCAAAGTAAGAAATTTAGCATATCTATGATTAACTTTCATTATCTTGAAGTTATTAGTGAAAGCCTAGTAAAGTCTGAATGAGCCTTGTAAAGTAAATTTACTCTTTGAAAAATAATTTTTGGTTATAAGATTTAAGATGGTCATATTTTGCATGTGGCTATACAGTTTTCCCAACACCATTTGTTGAATAGACTTTTTTCCTACTGGACATTCTTTTCCGCTTTGTTGAAGATTAGTTGACCACAGAGTCAAGGTTCCATTTCTGGGTTCTCTATTCTGTTCCATTGATCTATGTGTCTGTTTTTGTGCCAGTACCATACTGTCTGGATGATTACAGCTTTGTAATAGAGCTTGGAGTCTGGAATTGTGATGCCACCAATTTTGGCTTTCTTTTTCAACAAATTTGAATTTAATTCTACATTTCATTGTCTAAATTATTTATAACTAACTAATTTATAATGCCATCATTGAGTTTTCTGTTTTCTTTGTTTCTCATTTATCTGAAACAGGTCTTCACAGTTTATTTAAGGATAGATGAATGGCATATGTTCTAAGGCCTCCCATATCTGAGACTAAATTCTGCTGCTTTCAAACATAAATGACAATTTGGTTTTGGTTGAAATTCTTGAGTCGCAATCTTGTATTCCCTTAGAATTATAGATGTTGCTCTCTTTTCTTCTATTTATTATGAGATGCTATTTTTGTTATAAGTTGTCTAAAACAAGTTCAATTCTTATTCTAGGATAGGAACTCCCTAGAATTGTAATTCTCTACAGTCATGGGGGTATATTTAAATAGTAGTGATGTCTTTTCATTAATTTTGGTACTTACAGATGAGCCTGCTCCATCTATATAGACCAGTCTTTCCTCAGTTCAGTCTAAAGTTTCACTTTGCTTTCATTTGTCAACTCTGTTCTCTGCATTCTTTTTTGTGATCTTTTCTTTCAAACTTTATTTTTTTTCTCATTATAATAGAATTATCCGTGTATCATCCTAATTGCCAAAATATTTTTCTATATCTGTAATTTATCTCCAGTAACAGTGTTTTCACTTCTGCGGGTGACTTTTCTTTTTGTTTCTTCCTGATCTTTCTTTCTATAATTCACTTCTTCTGGTTTTTAGCCAACTCCCTGTCATCCAAGTCTGTTATCTCATCTTTTAGTTCTTGATTCATAGAATCTAATTTTTTCTGGATTTTGGGGGATACAGAGAAAAGCTCTCTAAAATTCCCCATTGTAAATATTCTTTGAAACTGTGGTATCTATTCATATCATAAAAGCGAAATACTTGAATTTGACTTTGTAGCATATTTTCATAGGCTTCATATTGTTTTTTTTTCCTATACATTTATGCATTAGGAAAAAAATCTGTCTAGTTCAGCTTTCCCCATTGCCTACTTGGTTGTTAGGTATTAGGTTGGAGGGATGGTTGATGTGTATTGCTTGCATACTGTTTTCTGGATATTTAAAACTGGAAGCAACCCAGATATTCTTCAGCAGGTTTATGGTAGAACAAACCAATACACCCCTACCATGGACTACTACTCAGCAATAGAAAGGAGGGAATTCTTGATACACACAATATCCTGGAATAATATCACCAGAGAATTATGCTGAGTGAAAAAAAAAAAAAAAGGCCAATGATGAAAGGTTACATATGATATGATTTCATTTACATAACATTCTTGAAATGACAAAATTATAAAATGGAAAACAGATTAGTCATTACTAGGGTTCAAGGAAGAGTTGGGAGTGAGTGGAGGATGAGGACAGTTATAAAAGGGCAAAAGAGGGATCCTTGTAGTGATGAAAATGTTCTGTATCTGACTATATCAATGTCAATATTCTGATTGTGATACTGGACTCTCCTATACTATATTGTACCAGTACCGTGTTACCACTGGGGGAAATGATGGGTAAAGTGTACCTGGGTCTCTATCATTACTTACCACTGCATGCCAATCTGTAATTATGTCAAAGCAAAAGGTTTAATTTAATTTTTATTTTTTTTATTTTTAAAGATTTTATTTATTTTAGAGATAGAGAGATGGAGAGAAAGCATGAATGTGGGAAGGGGCAGGGTGGGGGACAGGCAAGCAGACCCCATGCTGACAGCAGAGCCTGACATGGGGCTGGATCTGAGGATTCTGGGATAATGACATAAGCCAAAACTGAGAGTTAGATGCTTAACCGACTGAGCCTCCCATGTGCCCCCAAAAGGCTTAATTTTAAAAAGATTTTTCTTAATAAAAAGGATATTTGGACATTTACCAAGAAACCACAAATGACAAAGTGAAAAGATTATTTGACAGGCATGGGGACAGAGTACACTAAATATACATAAAGTATAGTCAAGTACTTGCTCAGGTGAAATGAGCTCACTCAGGTCCTCTGGCTGTGACCTACTAAAATATTTTATCCTGAGAGAGGGAAGGAGAGAAAGTAAATCTCAAATTGATAAGCACTGTTTCTCCAAGGCGTGGATTACTTACTTCAATATAAGATCTTTGGAATAAGACCCCATCTGAATCTTCTAGGATTTAATTTGACTGCAATGCCATCTGATTTGCTCAGAGGTCATTTATTTTGCAGTTGTAAACATGCAAACTGAAATTTGCTATGATTTGGGAATCTTGCCTCTTTCACCACTTGGTTGGTTGGTGCTAAACAACTGTAACAAAGCAGAATTTTCTACAATTATTCATATAGCTTAATGGACAAATCGATGGCTTGTTCTCCACTGGCCTCTGCCGCCGTCTCTCTACATTTCACATTATTTAATGCTCACTCTGTCACTAAATTGCCACAGTCCTAATATGATAGTTCTAATATGACAATAATGGCTAATCCTCACTGAGTACTTACTGCATGCCAGACCCAGGCCAGGCACTGTTTAAACACTTTACATTTAAACTCACTTAATCTTAACTAAGAGTCCTGTGGTTGGCTTTTGTTATTATCACCATTTTACAGATGAGGCACAGGGAGGTGATTTAATTTATCCTGCGTGACACCTGTGCTTCAAACAGTGAAGCCAAGAAATAAATCCAAGTGATTTTAACTCTAGAGCTCATACTCTTAACCACTGTGCTTTACTGCCTTCCACGAAACTGTACTATATAGTAAAGTATAAGAAAGTCTTCTAAAAATTGTGTGATATAAACATAAGGTGGACAGATTCTGACCAGTTAGACCTTACATTTTGGTGCGGCTGGATGACTGAATTTTGGCTACTGATATGTGAGCCGTAGTGATACACATCACTTTCAGGGCTGACCCATAAAACTTGCCTTCCATGACTTTCCATTTCCTTTTTCTTTTCTTTTTTTTTTTTAAGATTTTTTATTTATTCATTTATTTGTCAGAGAGAGAGAGAGAGAGAGAGTACACACAAGCAGGCAGAGTGGCAGCAGAGGCAAGGAGAGAAGCAGGCTCCCTACCGAGTGAGGAGCCTGATGTGGGGCTCCATCCCAGGACCCCGGGATCATGACCTGAGCGGAAGGCAGCGGCTTAACCCACTGAGCCCCCAGGCATCCCTCCATTTCCTTTTTCTATCCTTTGACTGAACAGTATAGACTTTAAGGACTTGGAGGAATCTGAATCCCTTCACTGCTGCTGATAAAAGAGTTGCCTAAGCAGGAATCCATGTTGGGCTCTTGCTTGAGCGAGAGAGAAAAACTTTTATTGTGTGAAGCCACTTAAATTTGGCATTGTTTATTGTTGGCCCATCTTGAGTAAATACGGGGTGTTGGTAGTATCTGTATCCACGTTCTCTCCTTTCACTGTTTTTCTTTTCTCTCCCCAAACCAAGCCCTTAACCCCTCCAGTTTGTGTTTTCAGCCCCTTTTTTCTTTTTAACTCACCCACCTGCTCAGCAATTTTGTGCTTTATCGATTAGTTCAATATGAATAAGTCCCAAGTTTCTTTCTTTTCCCATTCCTCTCGTTACAGAGCAACCTACTTTCCTCTAGGTCGATGCTCTCCTTCTAATCCTTCAGACTAGTCATAAACTGCCTAATGTCAAAACCTACTTTGCCTTCTTTGCTAATCTAGATACTGCCACCCCTGCTTTTACGCACCCAGATGGGAAACAAAATCTTGAATTTAACTTTGACTTTCTCTGTCTTCTTTCTCTCTCCTCACACTTCTCTCTCCTCACACTTCAAACAGTTGTCCCAGTATTCTTCCTGTTTCCTAGTCTTTCTTTTCCATGTCTACGGTCTCTGTTCGTTTCTAGATTGCCTCTTCTGAGCTTTGTACTGTCCTTCTAATTGGAATTTGGACTCAGATCTGCTTCATTCCAGTCTCTCTCTTTTCCCTATAATCAGAGATTTAATCAAATCATGCTCAAGTCACCAATGGCTATTAATTCCAGTAATAATTTTAATCATCACAATTTAATATTCAGTCATCAAAACAATAATAATACAAATAATTTTTAGTTTTATAACATTTTCCTACTCTAGGTTCTAGCTAAGTGGTAGAGTTTTGAATCTAAACAGTCCTAGGCTTTTCAACTACATGTCAGGATCTTGCTGTTTCTACCCTCATGTCTTGGTTTATCAAAACAGTGTCCTTTTGTCAAGGTCTATCTTAAATGCCACTTCATTCATGAAACCTCCTTTTTTAAGAGACACTATTATGAAAAAATTAAGTGGACAAAATAATGTAATGAACCTTCATGCACCCATTATACAGCTTCCGTTGTTATCAGTTTATGCCCAGTCTAGTTTTATCTGCACCCCTACCTACTGCCCTCCCTTTTATCAGGCATCAAGCTACATATAACCACTCCCTCTTCTCTTTGTAGCACTAACATTGCCGTGAGCATTTTATAACTATTGGGATATATTTTATGCCCTCTCCTAGATTTAAAGTCCCTTGAAGGTAAAATGGTGTGTTGCTGCCCTTCAGCACCTATCCGGCACTACCTGGTACCCTAACAGGAGAAACAATAAAATTTTAAAATTTGAATTAAACTACCTAATGTTATTTGAAAAAGAGTTATTTTCTCCAGAGTTAATAATTGTATCTTTCGACAAAATTATTTCTATCCAAAGCCAACATGAGTACCAGTCTTATTTTTTTATTTTCTGAGAAGGAGATCCATGTGCTTCTTTAGTAATCCAATGCCCTATTTAGATTATCTCAATAATCACTCAGTTCTATGCTGAACCTTAGCTCAGGGTGACATTGGATAAATCATTTGGAATTAGCATAGTGAATATATTCTCTTTGCCTATTTCCTTATTAGCAAATTGCATTTTCCCATTCTAGCTCACAAGAGAATTACAAGATTAAATAGGGTAGTCACCTATTTATTATACAAGTTATGAACCATTCAGAATTTCTTTTTTGTCCTTTCTAGATCTGTTGTCCAATTTTGTGTTTTTATTATTCATTAGCTCTCCCTTTAAAGGGTGATGCAAAGGGAGAAAGAGGATGTTAAGCTTAAATTATTTAGCAGTGGGGTCAGTAAAAAATTTGGCAGGGTGGAAAATTAAAGCCATTAACTAAAATGAAGATCATCTGCCCTTCATTAACATGAATGACAAAGAATCATCTGTGAAGCATTTTGAATTCCTTAGAGAAGGTCTTTATTTATGTTTGTTTATCTGTATGTGTTTTGTCATGGACATCCTTAATTTCCTCAATTCTGATATTTCACTGATTTAAGAATTTCATCATGCCTTAAGAATATATATAGAATTGAAACATGAACCTCACGAAATCATTTACTATATTGCCACAATAATTTCTAATGTTGAGAACGAGATTGTGGGTTGTATTTAGTTTCTGTTATGCTTATGCATACCCTGGACCGAAATACTAAATCCAACATTAAACCCAAAAATGGAATTATATAAAAGATGATGCAAAAGGCTCTATCTGAACAGTTAGAATACTTTGCAAGGTTGTTGTGTGGGAGCAAGTCATGTAGGTAACAAGTGAGCCTGGGAATTACCCAGCCTGTCAGTTCAGAGCGTGTTTGTAGTTTTTTATGCATTGTATGTGTAACTACACATATGTGTAGTTACACATACAATTAATGTGTGATTAAATTATGACATATTGGGGAAGGTAGGGATAATTATATACTTTAGTGGTATTAATTTGGAGATTTACAAAAATCTAAGGATGCATCTTTATGAAGGCCAGGCTGTTTTATCATTAATCAAGGGATGTAAAGGACTTGGAGAAGTCATCTGGTCCTTTTTAGTTATGTTGGGTAGTGCCCTAAAATTGTGCAGAGAAGCCTCGGGGCCATACTGAAATGTATTGAGTGACCCTATCTGCCATGCCACTCCCTCTCTCAACCAGAACAGCTCTGCATTCATTGGTCTAAATCAAGTGTTGTATATGGTTGCTTCTTTTTTATTCTTAAATTTAAGTACTCACAATTAAAAAGTGTTTGAAAACCATTGGTCAGACATAACCACCACTCCTCTCACTTCTACATAAGATTTTACTTGCACCTAAAGAATCTCTGACATATCAGTTACGATCCCATTTTTAAAGTCCAGTTATATATCTTGTGATTATTAATCCATGCCTGAGTTAGACACTCTTTTGAAATCCTCATTTCAGGTGCGCCTGGGTGGCTCAGTGGGTTGAGCCTCTGCCTTCAGCTCAGGTCATCATCTCAGGGTCCTGGAATCAAGCGCTGCTTTGGGCTCTGTGCTCAGTGGGGAGCCTGCTTCCCCTCCCCCCCCCCCCCCCCGCTGCCTGCCTCTCTGCCTACTTGTGATCTCTTAAAATCTTAACTAAATCTTAAAATAAAATCTTAAAAAAAAAGAAATCTTCATTTCAAATTTTTTTAGTTATCAGATCTTTACATTAGGCAATTATTGAGTTCTTTCCTTAAGAATTTGTTTTCAAGTGTAACCTTCCTCCACCCCTTACCTCTTAATCCTAGTTGTTCTTTACTGCTTACCAAATTATGAGCAATCTCTGTATCCCAGCATTTGTAGTTCTCAATCACAGGACATCAGAACTCTCTGGTGTTGCACACTTCCATGTGCCTGGGAGTACGGTAGAGCTGAGGGGCCAGAGCAAGGTCTCACACATGCTGGGTTGAATTCAGTCTCATAGCAATAATATCAAGTAACCAAATCTCTGCTAGCAGTTTTTGGTTGTGCTTCACATTGTCAGGCCCAAGCAACTAATTTTTTTAAAAACTCTGTGGAAGAAAAATGTTTATTTTTCTTCTCTCTCTAAATAGAAACTGCTGTTTAAGCTTTATGGCAAGTGAACATGCATTTTTCTTAGTTCTGTGTTTCTTCTGTCTTTCAAGAAATAGCATATTTCCTTCCCATTGGAGAAATATTTTTCAGGACACACAAACAATATATTTGACATTAAGTCTGAGGCATGGTTGTAAGGTTAATAAATGCTTAATAAAACCACCAGTTTGGGGGCGCCTGGGTGGCTCAGTGGTTAAGCCGCTGCCTTCGGCTCAGGTCATGATCTCAGGGTCCTGGGATCAAGTCCCGCATCGGGCTCTCTGCTCAGCAGGGAGCCTGCTTCCTCCTCTCTCTCTGCCTGCCTCTCTGCCTACTTGTGATTTCTCTCTGTCAAATAAATAAATAAAATCTTTAAAAAAAAAAAAAAACACCAGTTTGTTTACTTTCTGAAATCACCTAAGAAAAGAAAAATATAACTTTTTTTTATGTGTATAAATTCAGTACTCCTGAAGATGCCAAATAAAAGATTGAAATCCTTCATTTATGACCCAGATAAATAAAATAAGGTAATAAAACACAGAGCTCTATCACAGTTATTTATTAAGTATTCTGTTTTATTTTAGGAGTACTTTAGAGGAGGCATTCTTCACATTTAAAACCAAGAAATTTTAAATCAACAGTTTAAAACCCGTGTGGTACATTTTAATTTAATATTGACTACCACTATGGAAACAATTAGACCTCCTTGTTTTCTGTTTGTTTCTATTCCTGGAAGATTTCTAATAGAGTCTCAGTGACCAATTTTCTAGACATCACTTGCAGCTTATCAGTTTGCTTCCATTTCATAATCATTAGGGCATTTGGATGTATTAAATAGAAATATGATACATGACAGATTTTGATAACATATATAATTTGCCTTAAATACTTTGTGGTGATTGCCTAATGACTATACTTATGTATATTATATCTATATTTATATATGTTCTATATAAATACATATATACATATTTTTAGAAACTGCATTATATAGACTGAATGTTATATCTTCAATTGTAGAATATACTTTTCTTTTTCTTAAATGGCTCTTCTCAGTTTATTATCTGAATCAGCTCTACTAATCGCAGTTAAACTTAAAAATTGCCATCACTTTTACAGTGTTTGTACAGACCGGATTGGAGGAAGTGGCAGAAGGGTGGAAAGCGTGGAGGTTCTGGAAGCACTGAGAATAGTGAGGAAGTTCAGGGGCTGGTTCCAGTAGTTTCTTTACATCCTAATTCATGCAATTCTCCTTAGCCTTGTATTTATAATTATTTCAGGTCATGCAAATATTTTCATTTGTTCAATATAGCAGTTTATCTTTCCCATGCTCACATTCTCATATGAATGTGTTGAAATTAAATTATATATAAAATTTATATATATCTATATATAAATTTTATATATAATTTAATTTATAATAATATTATAATTATATTATAATATAATTATAATATTATAATTACAATTAATAATTATATTATAATATAATTTATTATAATTATATTTTATATATTTTATATTATATTATAATTATATTATAATTATATTATATTTATAATTTTATCTATATATAAAATTTTATATATAATTATATATAATTAAATTTTATT